>NC_047518.2:19679077-19786577 GCF_902827115.2 Pseudochaenichthys georgianus
CTGAGGCAGAGGGACTCTTAGCCACAGAGACACCACCGAGAAAGAGACGTCCAACACGCCTGTAAAATCTGATTATTAAGAATGCTACAAACACATTGTTACAAAGACTGTGCAGTGTGTGTGTGTGTGTGTGTGTGTATATGTATTTGTGTGTGTTTGTGCGGTGTGTGCGTGCGGTGCGCGTGCGTGCGTGCGTGCGTGCGTGCGTGGTGTGTGTGTGTATGTGTTGCATGTGGTTGCTGCTTCGAAGAGGTGAACAAGAAGAAAGGATGTTTTTATTTGGAAAGTGTAACAGATATTATGAAACATGTATGGAAATCTTGAAATTCAAAGTACATTAGTCTTTGTCAAATTCCATTGTTTTGTAAACTAAGACAAAATAAAATGTGCTTGCTTATTTCTTTTTATAATAAGTGAGAACAACATAATTCTGAGATGTGTGTGTTATGTCAAAGAAGTGCATCTTGACACAGCATTGCATCACTTTAAATCTATTTGTGGCATTTCTTGGTAGATTGTAAGTACTTTCCAAGAAGTGTGCAGAGAGCAGAATTCCTTAACTCATTTAAAAAACTGACTAATTTAAAAACGGTGCATTTTTGTTTTTAAATCTGTAACAAGCATCTCACTCGCTTCAGATATTAGTTAGAACCTCAGTCCCTACACAGAGAAAGTAATTTGCTTCCCTTACATGGCGCTATTTGAAAACTACACTTATGCAGTTTCAGGAGTCTTTATTCCAAACATAAAAACACATACAACATGAAAAACTCTTCAATCCTCCAATACTGCTCCGGTTTGCATTGCATCTTTTAGAGCTTGCATTTGTCGACTATGGGTTATGGTTATCGACAGACACTGTGTGATATTACATGCATGATGCACGGTTTGAAAGCATTTACCAGGAAGCTACAAACCACCGAACATATGCATACAAATATATCACTCTTCTAGGCAAGCCTGCAAGCAAGCCCTCCTGGTTTGGTTAAGAGATGGAAGTGATGTTTAACGGGTTGCACACCACAAAGAGGTATGAAAAAATAGGTTTGCACACAGTGCTTTCTGAGCTTGCTTACATATCTGATCATTTATTTGATCTGGCCGTCCACCTCAGCATCTTTGGTCTAGAATAAAACACCACTCTCAGCTATCTTGTTAACATCACTGGTAGGTACATTTGTATTTCATTTTTTACATGCACATGCTTTATAATAAGAACATGTACATATCTTTGTTGGAAATAAGCTTAACATATATTGAAATTAATTGATTAACTCTGACCCTACTTGACTCCAGCTGTGAGTCATTAGAAATGACCTCATACTATAAGTCCAGCCAAGAGTTTCAGTTGTGGTTATGAGGTTGTACAGAACATACATGTCAAGTATTTTAATTCAGCTGATTGGGACATGGTGCTATATACTTTTTCCTTATGGATTTTTAAAACTACATTTTGTTTATGTGTTTACTTTTAAGTATTTTAATTCATTATAAATACAGTCTGAGAGCGTTACCTCACTAAATGTATGTCTTGTTGTTCCATCTATTGTAACCCCACTAACTAGCATGGCCATATATGTTGCATCGATGCTCATATATCTGTGTGGTTTGG
This sequence comes from Pseudochaenichthys georgianus, assembly GCF_902827115.2. Taxonomy (NCBI): domain Eukaryota; kingdom Metazoa; phylum Chordata; class Actinopteri; order Perciformes; family Channichthyidae; genus Pseudochaenichthys; species Pseudochaenichthys georgianus. The sequence continues at coordinate 19,680,690 of NC_047518.2, forward strand.
TTTTTGTCGGCCTCACAAAAAATACTTTAAAATGTTTTTAAAGCTGACCGAACAACTGTGTTTGTGCAAAAACTCTGTAAATACATGTTCAGGTCTGTATCAGGAAAGTGATGGATAGTTAAAGGCTGTAGCAACGAGAGAAGTTGGTGGTTTGCTTTTAAAAAATAGTGAGCTAGCTTCCCTGACATCTGTAGGTTACGCATCTCATCGCTTTGAGTTGAACAGACAAAGGCTTCAATATCTGACTCCTTTTCAGTGGTTGCTGGGTAAACTAATAAAGTGCAGTGTTCTGGAAGGCAAACACCTATCCATTGAACCTACCAAGCCCATTAAGGGCTTTAAAAACCTAATCTAAATGTTACAAGAAAGTGATATAATGATCAAATGTTTCAAATGCTAGGCTTATGTAAGGAGATAAGAATGATGACCTTTTTGTTTAATTAGATTTAAGTCTAACATTGTAAAAAGAAAATACAAAGAGTAGTTAGTGCTTTGGTGTGTTTCTAAGGTAAAGGAAGAGTGCAATTCCTCCTGGATATTATTTTTTAAACAAATGAGTTTACTCGCACAAATTCAAACTGTCTGTTCATTCCAATGAGTAGTCAAGGGGAAGGAAATAATCTTCTAGGCAAGGCAAGTTTATTTATATAGCACCTTTCAACACAAGGCAATTCAAGGTGCTTTACAAAAATGAAAGACATTCAGACAAAGGCATTTAAAAACAGTAAAAGATAATAAAAGAAACATTAAAATAAAAAATACATGAATAAAAAGTACATGAATCAAAAGTTACAGTGCAGTTTAAGATATGAATAGTTCACACAGAAGTTCCACTTTACTGATGAACAGAACGGCTCAGTTTCAATTAAAAGCAGCGACAAAAAGAAAAGTCTTCAGCCTGGATTTAAAAGTAGTCAGAGTTGCAGCGGACCTGCAGGTTTCTGGGAGTTTGTTCCAGATATTTGGAGCATAATAACTAAACGCTGCTTTACCATGTTTAGTTCTGACTCTGGGGACAGAAAGCTGACCAGTCCCTGAAGACCTGAGAGATCTGGATGGTTCATAATTTAGCAGAAGATCAGAAATGTATTTTGGGCCTAAACCATTCAAAGCTTTATAAACCAGCAGCAGTATTTTAAAATCTATTCGTTGACACACAGGAAGCCAGTGTAAAGACTTCAGAACAGGAGTGATGTGATCCACTTTCTTAGTGTCAGTGAGAACTCGAGCAGCGGCGTTCTGAATCAGCTGCAGCTTTCTAATAGATTTTTTAGTGAGACCTGTGAAGACACCATTACAGTAGTCCAGTCTACTGAAGATAAAAGCATGGACAAGTTTTTCCAAATCCTGCTGTGACATTAGTCTTTTAATCCTAGATATGTTCTTTAGGTGATAGTAGGCTGATTTAGTAACTGTTTTAATGTGACTGTTGAAACTCAGGTCAGAGTCCATGACTACACCTAGATTTCTGGCTTTATCTGTTGTTTTGAACATCGCAGACTGAAGCTCAGCGCTAACTTTTATACGTTCTGCCTTGGCTCCAAAGACCATTACCTCAGTTTTGTCTTTGTTTAATTGGAGAAGGTTCTGACACATCCAGTCATTGATTTGTTCAATGCACTTAGTGTTTGAATTGGAGCATAGTTTCCTGGTGGAATGGTTATGTAAATGTGGGTGTCATCCGCATAGCTATGGTAACTTATTTTGTTGTTTTTCATTATCTAAGCCAGTGGTAGCATGTAGATGTTAAAGAGAAGAGGCCCCAAGATGGAGTCTTGAGGAACCCCACATGTCATACTTGTCAACTCATATTTGTATTTACCTATAGAAACAAAGTTGTTTCTGTCCTTTAAGTAGGATTCAAACCAATTTAGAACTGTTGCTGAAAGTCCCACCCAGTTTTCCAGTCGGACTAGTAATATGTTGTGGTCAACAGTGTCAAACGCAGTACTGAGATCTAATAATACTAACACTGAAGTTTTGCCACTGTCTGTGTTTAAGTGGATGTCATTGAAGACCTTTACAAGAGCAGTCTCAGTGCTGTGGTTTGGACGAAAGCCTGACTGGAACACATCAAAACAGTTATTTAAATGCAAGAAATTACTCAACTATTGAAAGACTATTTTTTCAATGATTTTACCTAGAAATGGGAGGTTTGATATGGGCCTGTAATTGTTCATTACTGAAGCGTCTAGATTATACTTTTTTAAGAGCGGTTTAATGACTGCAGTTTTCAGGGCCTGTGGAAAAACACCTGAGTGAAGTTGTTTACTATATGAAGTAGATCTGAGGCCATGCAAGGAAAAACATTTTTGAAAAACCCTGTTGGAATAATATCAAGGCAGCAGGAGGAGGATTTCAGAAGTTGTATGTCCTCTATAGGTTTTTATCATTAATCTGATGAAATTGTGTCATGGTGTCTGAATTGATGTTAAGTGGACACAGAGACAACACATTTGCTGTACCTGATGCAGAGGCACTGACTGCTTGTCTGATTTTCTGAATTTCGTCAGTGAAGAAGAAGGCAAATTCATTGCACGCCCTGGTGGATAGAAATTCAGAGGCTACTGACACTGGGGGGTTAGTTAGTCTGTCGACGGTAGCGAACAATGCACGTGCGTTGTTTTTGTTTTTGGCAATAATATCAGAGAAGAAAGACTGTCGGACAAATTTCAATTCCAAATTATAAAGGCCAAGTCTCTCTTTATAGATTTCAAAGTGCACCTGGAGATTTGTTTTTCGCCACCTACGTTCAGCTTTTCGACACTCTCTTTTTTCTGTTTTCACGGTCATGGCCTTTCTCCATGGAGATATTTTCTTCCCAGTCACTTCCTTTACCCTAGTTGGAGCAATGGAATTTATAACATTTTTAATTTTTGAATTAATCTGATCTACTAGCTCATTTACTGAGATGTTAGCAGGGGCAATTGTGGAAGAAAAATTCTGAGTAGACATTTCCCTAGTGTTTTCAGTTAAATATCGCTTTGTGGTTACCTCTTTTTGAAAAAAATTGTGAATAGAGCTCACAGGAATGATCAGAGAGTGCAACATCAGTCACCACAACCTTAGAGATAATTAAGTCCAGAATGTGCCCCTTATTGTGCGTGGGCTCCTTCACATGCTGAATCAGTCCATAGTTATCAAGAACACAAAACAGTTCTTTAGCCCCTCTGTCCTGGGGGTTGTCAACATGGATGTTAAAATCACCAACAATGACTAGACCAGGGGTGGGGAACCTTTTTCCTCTCAAGGGCCATTTCAATTTTTACAATATCCTCAGAGGGCCGTACAAGTTATTGACCTCTGCTTAAAAAAACTAAAATCACAGCCCATTCATTTCATTCTGTGCAAAGAAAAAGCAACCTCTTAATCCAGATATCTCACCATGACTCGCGTATGCATGCTGGTGCAGGGTGTGGCGTGACCATCAAAACAGAAAGATATGGACACACATTTGCACACATGTGTGCAAATGTATTTAGTTTCCTATCCATGTGAACATGATTTAAGTGGGGGGGGACCTAACCTCCTCTAGGGGGGTCCGGGGGGCATGTTCCCCTGGGAAGATTAAATGTTGAAGTTAAAAGCATCAATCTGGTGCACTTTGAGAGCAACATTAGGAGATCTATGGATACATCTCTCAACAGCCAGATGAAACACAACTGTAAGCAGATTTTCTTTTAATTTATGGATATTTGACAAATCACTCCCCTTTCAAACTGTATTCTTCTTTATTAATAACTGTCATATAGTATTTTATACCTGTTTACTTTATTCTCTTATTTTTTTATAACTATAATGATCATATAAAGATGTGCCTTTACCTCACTGGTTGTAGAAAAAGCTTCTTATATTCGTTAGCATAGCTAGCTAACCAGATGCTAATGATAACAACAAAGTTATTGACTGTCTGATCAGTATGACAGATGAACAGATCGCCACTGGGCTTTCAACTAAAGACACAGACACGCAGAAACTGCGGCATGTGTACGGCTCCTTATGGGTACTGACATTTCTGAAGTGCTGGAGTGGCGTTCTGGTGCTCTCCGTCAGAACTGAACCCCTGTCAGTCGAGACATATACCACGTGATGACACGTTAGGCTCGTGTTGTGTTCAAGGACCCTGACCTTGGCCAGGAAAAACAAGCAATCGCTTGTTTAATTTTTTTGCGGTCTAGATTTCTTTCATTTTTGTATTTTTTGCGTGTGTTTATAAATTACCTCGAGGGCCGTACCAAATTGTCTCGCGGGCCGTATACGGCCCGGAGGCCGGAGGTTCCCCACCCCTGGACTAGACGGTCAAAGTCAATACACACTATAGACAGCAGTTCAGTAAAGTCATCAAAAAAGCTTGCACAGTATTTGGGTGGTCTATAGATATTTAGGAACAGAGCTCGAGAGGAGCATTTCAGCTGAAGGGCCACATATTCAAAAGAAGCAAAGTTCCATAAGATGTCTTCCTGCATTGAAGGGAATCATTGAACAGAATAGCAACTCCACCCCCTTTCTTATGCATTCTTTCCTGACTCATAAAACTAAAGTTGGGAGGGGTTGATTCGATAAGAACAGCTGCACTGTTATTTTGTTCAATCCAAGTTTCCGTTAAAAACATAAAATCGAGATTGTGCTCAGTGATAAAATCATTGATTAAAAATGTTTTCCTGCCAAAGACCTGACATTTAATAAACTAGTTTAAGTTGTTAAACACACTATCAGTCAGGTTTTTTGTAACAAGCTGTGGCTGACATGGAATCACTTCTAAATTTGATAAACTCACACAAACTTTGAGCGCTTCCTGTGTCTAAGCTGATTCACCGCTCTTAATCTATTACCTATCAACACAGATATCGGCAAAGCTACTGGCAGGCAGGGCCCTGGCATGTCCTGGAAAGAGTTGTGAGTGCAATACGCCCTTGAGCCATGGATCCAGCATATATCAGTCAGTGTTTGCGTTTTTTTCACACACATTCGTTTTGGTCCGGATGATTGTGGTAGGCATGGCGACGGGGGTGTTGGTGCGCGTCCAGGGGGAGGAGATGGTTGACGTAGGCACGGTGACGGAGACGGGGAGGTGGTGCCGTCTCTGCTTCGGTGATTTTGATGGGCGTCGTGGAGGAGCGGGGGTAAAGGACATGCTGCCAGCCCTGCGTATCGCCTTAGTTTGGTTATTGAACTCCAGGAAGGAATCGGTGCCAACCCTCTGTATCTCCTTCATGTGTTCAGCGATCTCCAGGAGGGTGGGCGAGGGTGAAAGGGTGAACGGAGAGTAGAGAGAGCTGTGGGGTGAAGGAAGAGTATCCTCAGAGGTGATAGGGGGGGTGAAGGGCGGTGGGTACTCCTCCATTTGTCTCCCATAATCAAGACATTCCTCAGGCGGGTGCAGTAATAGATTTTCAAGGTTTTCTGAGCGATATGTTGTGTCTTTCTCATGTTTTGATTCCTCTTGTTGATTGTCCTTGGCAAAGGGAACATATTGATGACGTAGGCAGATGAATACGTTAGAGATAAACAATTTCACTCCTGATTTGTTCAGACAAACTCCATTTGCCTTAAAAAGATGTCTGCGGTCCCAGAAAAAGTTAAAGTTGTCAATAAAATGGACAGAATGGTCAGTACAGACAGTTGAAAGCCACGTGTTCAGTGCAAACAATCTGCTGAATCTCTCCACTCCTCTTCTGACTGGCGGTAGAAGGCCACTGATGAACACCTCTGGATTTAGAGAGCTGACAGTTTCCAACAAACATTTAAGTATTTTTTCAGCACTTCTGACTGTTGTTTCACAACATAATGTGTTCCAATGTGAAGTACCACATTGTTTACAGTCGGATGTTCAGCCCCAATATACAAGATCTTCTCAGCCAAGTCAGAGACCACATCCTTGGGAAAATAGAGTACTTTGGTGTCTGTTACTACACAGACCTTTTACATCTCTTACAGCAGAGTCACCCACAATCAGAGTTTCAGGCCCAGTCGTTAGCTTTCCCTCTAGCCTTTTACTTTTGGAGTAGCTATTGGTCCTTACCCTGCTGTGTGAAGAGGACAGGTTACATTCTAAAATAAACAAGTTCAATACAAAATTCCAAAGGTTTAGTTTTAGGGAACCACTTCAGAAGCCCTGTACTTAAACAAAAAAGGGAGTTGTAAAACAAAAAAGAGATAATTAAAAAATAAAATCTGGACTGTAGCAAAGCAACATTCATCTTTATAAATGTTGTATAAAGACAAAAACACTGGAGTGATCCAGGGTGTGGGTTTTTATTCCTCACAAATGACGTCATGGTTTTGTTTTGTTTTTCAGGATCTGGGCCATGGCCGCAGCTGTCCCTACTGTCGCTCGTTTCATTGGAATAAGTGAGAATTCATCTGTAGAAGACTATCCAAAGTAAGATTTAACCTATTGCCTAAACACATGCGTTTATATGCTCTTTATTTTGCAGTTGTGTCAGTCTGTGCCTCCCTTGCTTTCACTGTGTAACTGTACTCCAGGCTACGTAGTCGAATTTTGATTATCAGTAGCTGGATTCTTCAGTTTCTGCATGTCATTCCTCACTAAGTTCGTAACTCTTTTGCAGACAGTTTCTCAGATTCCGTTGCAAGAACACAACATCATTATCCTGTAGCTTAGCTTAGTATTGTACTGCCCACAGCTACAGCTTTTTTGAAAGCAAAATGTTTGTAGATTGAATAAACTGAGCTGAAATAATGGCATCTCCCTCATCATTAATATTTCCTTACTGTCTTTGTCCACTTTTTCTCAACAGCTCTACTCCAGAATATGACTATGATGACTACTATGAGAATGAGACGTTTGTTGGGAGGTGTGTGTATCAGCAACACGGGGCCAGTTTTCTTCCCGCCCTCTATGCAATCATCTTCCTCACGGGCCTTCTGGGTAACTGTCTGGTCATCTGGGTCTTAACACGTGGGGTTCGCTTCCGCAGCATGACGGACGTGTGCCTCTTAAACCTGGCTGTAGCTGACCTTCTCTTGGTGTGCACCCTTCCCTTCCTAGCCCACCAAGCCCGGGACCATTGGCGCTTTGGGGATGCCATGTGCAAAGCGGTCCTGGGTATTTATCACATTGTTTTTTACTGTGGGATCTTCTTCATCAGTCTAATGAGCATCGACCGCTACTTGGCTATAGTACACGCTGTTTACGCTATGAGAGCCCGGACGAGGTCCTTTGGAATGATCGCAGGAGCTGTTACATGGGTGGTTGGATTTATGGCTTCTTTCCCTGACCTGATCTTTCTCCAACAACAGCCAGGTCCTAATGCAACTCAGGACTGCTACACCGTCTTTCCCAACTCTCACTACTGGAGGATCTTCAGCCTTTTTAAAATGAACATGTTGGGTCTATTTGTCCCACTTCTCATCATGGGCTTCTGCTACTCACAGATTGTCTGGAGGCTGCTGAACAGCCAGTCATCCAAGAAACAGGCCATCCGTTTAGTTCTCATAGTGGTAGTTGTTTTCTTCATCTGTTGGGTCCCCTACAACATTGCATCCCTCTTCAAAGCACTGGAGCTATTGAAAATCATTTCTGACTGCCAAAGCAGCAAAGCCATCAGATTGGCGTTACAGGTCACTGAGGCCATTGCCTACTCTCATAGCTGCCTTAACCCCATCCTGTATGTGTTTGTTGGGGAGAAGTTCAGGAGGCACCTGTTTAGGTTGATAAACAGGGCTCCCTGCAGACTGTGTAAAATATTCAAGGTCTGCATACCTCAGGACAGAATTACCAGATCAGTGTACTCGCAGACCACCAGCATGGACGAGAGGAGCACTGCTGTCTAATGTCTGTTCCTGTTATGGCTATCTCCATCCCTGGTCATCTCTACAATGAGGACATGTATTGCAAAGTCAAAACTAGGTAATTCTCAACTTTTATATTGTATTTTAGAACTTCACTTCACTCATAATTAGGTTTAGGTTAATGAAGGGTATACATTTTGGAGTGGGAGTTAAGTTAGACAGTGATGTATTTGTAAGAATACAGTGGAGTGTATGTGATTCTGTTAGAGACACAGACATGATTTTATGGTTTTAGGATGTTGTATTGAAGTCACATGCATGGAAATACATTATATCTTTTTAAATGTTATCACATAAATATAACGAGTTGTACTGTTAATACGGTGTTGGATATGTGAGATTTATGACCGAGTTTGGATTGGAACAGAATGGATCAGAAGTAACAATTTTAGTTATTTTTCTGGATGAAATCAAAACCTGTAAACATCAGCATATAAACCCCGGTAACCTCAATTAATCTTCACCTACCAATTTAACAGACGCAATGCAACAAGTCAAAGATAAAGTCAGATACTGATCTTTCCTTTCATTCATTAGCGGAAACACCACTAAGTCTGCGTTGGTTTTGTGTATGAAGTTATTGCACGGCAAAAGGTCCCCGGTGCAGCTGGAAACCAATGCAAGTTTCACATATGCAGCAGCAGACCTGCACCAAACATAGAACTAGAGGAAACCACAACTTGAAAAAGGAGGAAGTAAGTGGTTGGTTTAACACTAGCAGTCCCTGTGCACAAACGCGCATTATCACTGTAAATTCGTTTTTAAAGCATACATTTGTAGTGAAATTATTCAGCATTCCACAAAAAAACACATTATTCCAAAAACGACTGTACCCTGTATTCTGTCATGCAGACTGAAAGCATCACATTCAATCATTACAGTTCAAGGCGTTCATTAGACTCACGGAAAATACAAGATAGGTTCCTTTCACCTTTTGAGCTTGTTCCTCAATATGTATATACATTTTATGTTAGTATTCAATATGTCTATTTTTTGTTTGCTGACAGTTTCATTGGTAAAAATAGAGGGTGGTATCTTAAGTGATTCATTATTTGCTATACTTTGCTACTTATTTATCTAAATAGTTATCACCGCAATAAACCATATTTAATTTAGTCTTAAATGTACAATATAAATTTCCTATTATGTTCTTGTATATATCATATTCTATTTACATGCATATAAACTTCTTGCACTATTTCTTATTTGTATTTGATTATATATCGTTGAAGGAGCTTGGGTCATAATATTTTCATTGCCATTTATACACTGTAGCTTATGTGCTTATGTGCACATGACAATAAAACCTTTGAATCTAATGTTTATATTTCTTCTTTATTTTCACAGTAACCATGCTGTTATAATGTAGACTGAATGTGCCAAAATAAGACTATTTCTGTAAAGTTTATGTTTTGTTTAGTATGTATACCAGATTATTTTCAATAAAATAAAAGTTCCTTTCTATTCTATATACTGAAGTACATTTTTGTGCAGTATATGCCTTTGAGGATGACATTCTTGTCCCTTTAAATGGCTAAATCAATGGACAATTCAGCATTATTAGGACACATACCATTGTGGTCACATTCATATTCACTCACATGCAAAACATTAACCTTACAGTAATATATTATTGTGACGTTAGATCATGGCAGATTATGGGAAGTACAAGATCATAAAAACGGAAATATTTGTTTAGAGAGGGATCAGGATAAGATGATTTATTTATGATGGGGGAGGTACAGATGTAGCGCTTCATTTCAGACAGTTTGAAACGTGAGGGCCGTGATTGGTACGTGATCTACCCTCGCTCAAGGGAAAACCAGCGCCATATAGATAGAATAGTGTGAATAGTGGGAGGGCTTAACATTCATCGATACTGGTCTTAGGCAGGTCGTAGGCAGGAAGCTGTAAGCTGGAGTCTGAAATGAGGTGCTACATCTGTAATGGAGTCCATGGGTTCCCAGTGAGAAATCATCCTGGCGTCATAGAGCTCCTTCCTGCGTTGCCTAACATCTTTGTTCCACTGCTCCACGTCACACTCGGGGATGGGCTCTGTAAACACCAAGCAATCATTGGTAGCAATTCTCAGTTTAGGCTCATCAAGCAAAAAAAGACAAAGCCACATCACTGCAAATCCCGAGTCATTCTTGACACCTTGAACGTTTCCCATTTATCTAATTTCCGCCTCCTCGACGCTCCGGTAGTGACCCGGAAATAGATTTCAGCATGCCATGTTGAAGGACATCCCATTTCTCTAAATGTACATCGAGGACCGAGGATCGAGGAGGCTCTCTCGAGGAGCTATAACCGAGGATACACTGATTGGAGTGACATTACCTAGGTCTTCTTGAGCCATACACTGTCTTAAGATCTTATCCATTGTATCCTTGTCTCGTGCTCCCTGTGCAGCAGCTCCACTGCTGCATCGGAGCCTCGCTCTCCTGCACCTCTGAAATGTGGCTGCCTGTCAACAAGCAGCAACAAGTGAATGTGAAGGCCCTGACACACCAAGCAGTCACCAGAGAACTCAGTGACGCTGACGCCGACTGATGTGTTGCACTGGAACACACTGCCAAGACTTCAGCCGAGCACGTAGGAACTGCGCATGCGTGAGTGGCAGACAGAGAAGAAGAACAGACTGCGTGATCTAAACAAACAACAAATAGTGTGTGCGTTCCATTTTCACTCTCGTCCATCGAAAACATGTTTTGTGCGGTACTGGAGCTATCAGCCATTGGAGTGTTGTTTGTGGAAGACATTCTCAAGCAACCGTTTCGCTTCTCATGCTAGCTAGCTAGCTAGCTGAACAGCCAATCAGAGTGATTTCTTTGTCCGACTGCCTGTGGCCGACGCACGGCCGATTCAACATGCGTCGGCGATGAAAGGCCAAATAAGGCGTGTCACGGCCGACGGTGCGAGACACACCAAAGTCCTAAACTTTGAAAACCGAGTCTTAAACAAGTCATTATGTGCTTTTCAACATAACAGTTGCATACACATAAAATGAAGTAACAGTTTAATTCAGCCACACAATTTGTATCTTTTTTTATTATGAAAAACTATGTGAAGTGTGTGTTTGTTATTGTCAGACCGAGTGAGTGAGTGAAAAACACAAGTTATAGATGCATCAATCTCAAGGTCCAAGAGACCACATTTGCCAAGATTAAGCGACAAGCTGAGAAACATAGCAGTTGCATAAACATACAATTAAGTAACAGTTTCATTCACCCACACTTTTTCTATTATCACAGGGCCCTATAATACATTGCATTTACAAAAGACCAAATTGGTCGATAGTCAGTCACTCATTTGTGCACGATGGGGTCACAGGATGATGCCACCATGGCTAAAAACTCGCTCCACCGGAGCACTGGAGGCAGGCACTACCAAAACTCTGATGGCCACTTTGAACAGCGAAGGACCTTCATGTTCATTGCCCAGAACAAAAGGACATTCTGTCCGTCAGCAATGTGGAGATAGTGCAGCTGCAGTGCTCCCAACATCCTTCTTCTGCCTCTTATGGTACGCAGCAAACAGCCCTTCACCTTGTCCAAGGCTCTCTTGCTCTTCCTCATCAACACAAGGCGTAGGTTGCTGTCTCCACAGCCTCTCGCAGGATCATTTCTGGCGAAACATGTAAAAACAAAACAAAAAAAACACAAAAGAGCCCTTATTATATTTTGTATTGGTGATGCAGTAGGTTAAACTGAACACATTATTGTTGCAATCAATTATTATGAGTAACATAGTAGTAATAAACTCAATTAAAGGTCCCATGTCATGCTTTTCTGGTTATTACCCGTCCCCTTGTGTGTTATGAAGGTTTTTCTGCATGTAAACATTCTGCAGAGTCAAAAACCCTGAAAGTACACCCTGTAGCGAGTAAAACTCTAACACAGAAAAGACCTGTCTATGCTGCCCCAAAACGCCTCGTTGGAGATTTCTCTTTTTCCACCTGGGACCAGGTTAAAATAATTAAATTGCATGCATTTTATTTTAGTAAACACTGAAAATGGGTCCCACAGACCCAAACAGCACACAAAGGTTAAAGGTAAGCATGTAATAATGTTAAAATGTGCTAAATATACACTGCAAAAAACAAGAAAAGAGGAGTAAAAGTAGCTCACGACTTGTTTTATTTTTTGAAAGATTACGATACATTTGACAATTTTAAGCTTGGCCTACCATTTTATTGGAGCGATGAGGAACAGGTGGGGCTTGAAAAGGCCCACCTATTCAAAGTGGGGAATGACAGAAGAAGTTTGAGAACCACTGACCTAACCTAACCACCCTAACCCCAGTTTCTGGACCGCAGTTTCTGGACCCGTCTTCTCTTTTTTAATGGTGGATCGCGAACAGCTTTTAGTTACACTGCCACCTAGCGAGCAGGAGACATTACAGTTTTTCTCGATTGTTAACACACTAAAATTATACATGAAGCACAATTATTTTAACTGACACTCAAAGAGCAAAACATCGGCTCAAATCTCCAAAACTCTTAACACATTTTCAGCTTTTCACACAATTTGCAAATCAACATGGCACTTTTTGCAAACCACTGCACACGTTACTCCACGTAAGACACAGGAATCTGACCTAAGGTCACGTGTTAGCAGGTTGAAAACACTGATATTCAAAATGCCTCACACATGGACCAATGATCAAGAAGCACGTTCCACCTGACTAAACACCTGATTGCATAATTGTTGGCTCATCAATCAGGATGTTAGCACTATAAAAAGACCACAGGTGAGTACTTTCTTACAGCAACAATGGAAGCCAACATGGAAGCCAACATGGAAGCAAGAGGAAGAGGAAGGGCTGGGCTGAGAGTGAGAGGAGGAGGAGGAGGAGGAGGAGGAGGAGGAGGAGGGGTGAGAGTGAGAGGAGGAAGAATGAGAGGTAGAGGTAGAGCTGGAGGGAGAGGACGTGGACAAAGAAGAATACTCTCATGATATATCAGTGCTTATATCTGTTGTGTGAAACGTATTTACTTCATTACTGTAATTGAATTGTTGGCATGTTGCATACTATAACTGTACAGAAATCCTGTGCACTGTGGTAAACTTACTTTTATGCAACACAGACACTGACCGACCACTATATCTTTGTTGTTTACCTGAAGGACTGAGAAACAAAGAGGTGCAGGTGGGCTAAGGATGTTCAATGAGGCACAGGAAGCAGCAGTTACAAACTGGGTTTTGGCAAACAATGCCATCGCACTTAGAGAGATCCGAAGCATAGTAGCTGTGTGCTGAGATGCATGTTGCACAATGTTATTTTTGAATAAAATGTGATTTTTTTTCAACAACTCATTTGTATTTCTTCATTTACTGTATTTCTGTAAACTCAAGCAATCTTTCTCTGCAGAAACCTCTATGTACAGAGCACAGCCCATAACAGAGGAAAGTGCTTTAGATTATGCTCAGCAGTGTGTAGCTGGGTGGTCAAACAATCTAGTATTATGAATGGAGTGTGTTATATTTGGTGCAAAAGTTTGCATTTGGTAAGTGTTTATGTAGTTTTGAGTGCAGTTCTTCATTTAGCAGGAAAAATGAGGAGTTTTGCACTTTGGGTGTGTGGTTTTGTGAATTGTGTTTAGTGATCACTAAACACAATTCACAAAACCACACACATTTTTTTTTTAATTGCTCAGTTTCTCAGAACATTCTGAGAAACTGAGCAATTAAAAAAAATTGTGTGTTAGCAATCGAGAAAAACTGTAAGAAGAAAGGGATGGATATCTGGCAGAAAAGGTGGGAGAAAGACCAAAAAGGCAAATAGTATCATAAAGTTCAAAAGACAATCAATATTTATAAAGAAAGAAACAGAAGGGAGGAAATCATGATAGCTAGACTCAGACTAAATCCCACAGCATTGAATGGTACTCTGTATGTCATGGGGGAAAGTAACAGTGACAAGTGTGGGAACTGTGGAGGTAAGGGAAATGTGGAACATGTTTTATTAAATTGTGTCACCTATAAAGCTGAAAGAGAAAAACTAAAGGATAAAGTGAGAGAGGCTGAAACTCGACCAACAACCAATCAGATGAATCTCCCGCCCCGGACACACAAGCACGCGGTTTGATTGGCTAGAGCTTGTACTGGCATATGATTCGATTGGCTGACGCTTCCACCGAAGCTTCAAAAGTTAAACATTGCTTAACTTTCGTCGCGAGCAAATCTACGCTTCGCTCCCACAATGCAGTTCGGCGAAACATGATGCACGCCGCCGCTGTGTGGACGGGCCGCAGGGTAATGCCAGACAAGGGACCAATTAAACATTTTTAAAAAACAGCTCTACTGTTTTTTAAATGTAAAATAATACGCCCTACTATAGATAAGTAGATGTCTCAAGATGATCAAGACTCTAATTGCACAGTGCTCACACTCACTAACAATAATCAAGTATTAAAACACACTAAAGTTAAAAGAATAGCCTGTTGTGTTTTTCATTAGAAAGGGAAGATGATATATTTACGAGTCAGACAAGAGATGTTTTGATTTTAGAGTCTTACATTAGTAGGCCTATCTTCAAGTTTATCAACATGACCAAATCCCCCTTTCTTTTCACTGTAAAACAAGTGTCAGCACTATTACACTCTTCACTATGAAAGGGAGTTTGAGGGACTGTTTAGGGGCATAGAGACTATTTCAGATTATTAAAACAGAGTGAGAGATTGACAAGGTGAGGTGCAAAGGCTATTTTTACATTGCACAGGTTTATGTGTGATTTTTGAACTATTAAGTTCTATAGTGCCATCTAGTGGTCTTGCAGCACCTGGTTGAACAGCGGGCACACATTGAATTCATGATAATGATCTTACAGTGCATCTGTGTGTAGGTGACAATGTGTCTTTTTTTGACTTTCAAAGTATTTTTATGAAAGTACTGAGAAAATCTTTTTTTACTAATTGAACTGGGCTGAGATGACCCTGATAACTTTTCTCCGGGTTTCATTTGTTCGAACCATGAAAAGCAGTCAGACAAGGGTTTCGTGTATGAGTAAATTTGCTGGATTCAGTGGGTGTGAAGCTGACCGTTGAGCGGCCCGACCAAGCAAGGGTCAGGTACAGGATACACAGCCTCAATATTGCTGCCCAGGTGAACACAGTCACCAGCCACAAGGATCTCACCCACACTACCAGCCTTCACCAAACAGGAAACACAGAGCCTAAATACACACCCACTAATCAGCAATTAGACACAGGGGGGGGGAGGAGACAACACAGGGCACCAGGTGAACATAATCAGGAGTAACAGAAAGAAGGGGAGGGGGAACACTTTTCAAAATAAAATACATGTGCAATATACAAGGCCCGAAGCCGTTAGTCCACAGTGACGAAGTTACCGTCACAGTGGGTGATAGAGATAGAATGATGTCCAAAAGCTGCAGTAGGTGAGGTATCACAAAGGGGGGGGGGGCATATTGTCTTAATGCTGAGAGAAATAGTCAAATAAATCATTTAATCAATAATGGAAAAGTATCTGTTTAGTTGGCCAAACCAAATGTGTAAACAACATCTCAAGCTACACTGCACCAGGATGCAACACTTTTACACTTAACTGCTCTTGTGTGAGATAAAAAAATGACAAGATTGTGACAGATATATGCTCTGTGGTTTCATGCAAAAATATGTTCTGCTCCTGCGCTGCTGAGAAAAACAACACATATTTCACACCTGATAAGGTGTTCTTTCTCACATCTGCTACAAAACAATGTTTTTTTAAATCGCTGGCAGGAGCATAGGTAGTGCAGGTAGACTGGTAAACTGGCAGATCTACTCTTAGTTATGGGTTTGTGTTAACAAAAAAAGCTTAATTTGTTGTCAATATTTTAGTTGAATTTCCAAGACTATATTTGCAAAATAAATGACATCCTGCTTAAGCAATACTTTCAAACAACATAAAAAAAGGGATGAAAATGATCTTGCATGCAAAACAAACTAAAAGCTGTCTTACTGGTAGCTGGTCTTTTTGATATTTGAAAACACAAGTTGCTGACATTTAGCATGGGGTTGAGGAGGTGGGGGAATGCTACGTTCTACTGATTCATGCACAGCAACAGCATCTGCAGAGGACAGATAAGATCGGTAACGCCCCTTCTGTGGTTTTATTATATGGGATAACAGACATTGGAGTATGCATTTGCTTAGTATTACTGTGCACATCTCAGCCTTGTGGTCTAAAGATCACATCTATCCAGTCACCTGTATGCCAGAATCTGAAAATAACATTAAACCACACGTGAATCGGATGTGTTACTTTTCTCACAAGTTAAGTTTGAAATAAAAAACAACAATATTAAGTGTAAAAAAGCCTTTATGCCAGAGTTTGAAAGCCTAACGGACTGTCACCTCTGATTCCTCGAAGCTTATTAGAAATACATAATGAATGAATAATAATAGTTTGAAAAGTGATTTACGGAGTATGTCAGTGTTTCTCAAACTTTTTCATACCAAGGACCACTTAACCAATAAAAAAACACTCGCGGACCACCTAACTCCACAAATATAAAAAAATATATTGTTTTTCTAGAACAGATTACAAATCGCCTGAAAATGGTACAAACAAGTGGCAACATGTAAGGTGTTGCGCTGGGATATTTCATGCAATCGAAAGTGAAACTTAACCTCGCTCCATTGCGGAGATAATCTTAAATATATTTATTTATTTCAAATATGAAATGTTACCAATATACTCACGGACCACTGGGGGGCGCTCACGGACCACCAGTGGTCCGCGGACCACACTTTGAGAAGCACTGGTGTATGTGAGTATACTATGTGCACACAAAGTTTCAGAGACACCGGTTGTTCCTTGTACGTTTAATGGCAAAATAACCGAGGACAAAATAAAATATTTACAACACTTAGTAACATGTAAACACAATCTTCTGTACAAAGAAATATACATGCAAAAGTAAAAATAATTAATAATAAGACATTCAAAATGACATTGCTGCAGTCTTGTTCTATGTGTATTTAAAATATGACATAGTTATGAGGTTTACATCCTGGGTGTGGGCAAACTGCCCGACCCTCTCTGTACATCTTTACATCATGTATAGGGGGGGTTTCCCAAAGGCATTTTACTACTTAGATCATATTCTTCCATGAATAGGCTTTAAGAGAATTTGATAAACTGATTAACAGCATGATTTTGGGAAACCTAGATCCACTCCAATAAATAAAATGATGCAGAATGAGATACTTAGACTGTACAGACCAAACAAATCAACATCTTTTTGACTTCTTGAACATCAAATCAGACAGCAACTCTTCAAACCTTCAAATAAAATAAGAAACAATGCACATATTTAGTCTCACCCACCTCTAGTTCGACTCCATCAACTGGCACTTCAACAATTTTATAAGCCAAAGACATCAACTCAACCAAATGAAAATAATTGGAAGATAACATGTCAATGACGAACTATAGTTATCAAAGTGATACATTTGAACTTTAGTTGGTACAATCTCTGGCGTCTCCTTAAAGTTTAATGATTAATTATCATACAATTTAAAGTCTGTGGTGAATGGGCCACAGTGAGACATTTTTCCAGACATATTACTTGGTGTCTTAGTGTGTCTTACAACTTCAAACTGAGATGCTAAAAAAACTCGAGCGACATACACCAGTATCTACCTACAAAAGCCAAACAAACTCACACAGCAAACTACTTTGTGCACAGCTTGAAAAAAGTGAAATATTCGTTTTTTCAGCAAGAAACCACCAAACACTTTCTTATTACGATAAAGAATAAATAAATCCAGACTGAACCTATGGAAACACTCACATGTCCTGGTTCAGTGTGGTCTGTTATAACTTAACATTAGAAATCATAAAAAAACACATTTTAGCAGGAAAAGAAAGCAGAGTCAACTTTGGTATTGTTACAGAAATTAAAAACAGAATAATGAGAAAATTAAAGCATAAGTGCCTATATTTTATAGATACACATTTTTATACATTATTTCCCAAAAACCCGCCTCATGTCTGGGGTTTTTGCAGATATTAATACTGAACTTAATACATAAGAGTTAACACAATACAGACATCTATCGCAGTACCAGGTACGTACATGCCTTTTTAAGAATACGGCTACAACACAAAGTCTTCATAAATAGTTGCATAAATGTTAAAGCTGCAACATTGCACATGGGAATTGATGCAAATTACGAGTGCATTTCTAGTAGCGGTTTGTTCATAGTAAAATGCAGACTCAAGGAGTGACCTCAAAAACTGCATGGACTCACTAATACTCTGCAAATGAAATCGCTTTTGTTCCTTTGAGACAAATTCTTCAAAATGAGAATGAAAGGCAGGAATACGTTATTTACAAATAAGGCGGATGCAGGTAAAATTCTGAGAGGCGATGCCGAATAGTTTAATACTTGTTAATTGAGTTTATCTTATTGTCACAGACAGAATGGGGGCATAAAGATAAGCAAACTATTGCATTGAATGTAACTGTAATGTGTTTCTGGAAAACATGGTTTTGGTCTTCATCTTAGAATAAGTGGACCCTGCTGATGGGTTCCACTTTGTTCACACATCCCACTTCTTTCGTCTACTCACCTTTGTTTGAATAAAGACAGATATCTGTTTACTCACTGTACATGGTTTCATTTACAAAAAGTAATCTCTCATTACAAAAAAACATTTTCTTGTGTTCAACCGAAAGCAGCCTGAATTACTCTTATTATACAGTATTCTATTTTCTCCATTCAACACTGGTCGCAACGCAAGACTTGCTCAAGCTTGCTGAGGAAGCTTGTTGAGAAAGCTCGGGTTTCTCTCCCTGCTAAGTCACGGTTTGAAATCTCAAACAGATTCCAACAGTTAATTTGTTGTGCAGGCATAATGACAATATGCCAAGGTAAAGGAGGGGGGGTTGGGGTTAGAGTCAGAGGGTTTATCAGCAGAGGTCAGTCAGTCAGTCAGCAGCAGCAGGACTTGTGTGGCGTAGTGAGGGAAAAGGGGATCATTGTGGAAATGTTGCTGGTGTTCCTCTCATTAACAGCTCAACTCAACAAAGGTTACTCATCCTCCAAAGCTTTGCGGACAGGCGGGAATTCCTTCAAGTCCTCAACAAAGCAGAACATGTATCCACAGTACACGTTGCTGTCCCGTGAGTTAGATGTGGTTGAGCAGCCGGCTGTGAAGAAAGGCCTTAACGGTGGCGATGGGCCGAACATCGTTCTGGTGTTTCCGTCTCTCGATGAAGGCGATGAGTCTGGAGGTGTCCAGATGTTGATGATTCTGTGGCAGCGCTGGTGGCTGTGTATGGTTCAGCGTGGCGTGACCAGTGTCTCTGTTCATCATGCCTCGGGGCTGCAGCCAGGGCTCCTGCAGGCAGGACCCCGCGGGGGGGCGCCGCTCCGGCTCGCTCTGGAGCAGCAAGCACACAAAGTCCCTGGCAGCAGCGCTCACACCCTGGAAGTAGTCCTCAGGGAAGCTGAAGTCAAGACGACAGATGTTCAAACACGTCTCCTCCAAACTCTCATCCAGGAAGGGAGAGGCACCGCTCAGAACAACGTAGGTCACCACCCCTGTTAATGAAGAAAGAGTTTTGTTAGTTGGTTCAAATTAGCTTCTTATGATGTTATATACAAGTCACCAGTGGTTTGAGGTAACTAAGTACGTTTACTCAAGTACTGTATTTAAGTACAATGTTCAGGGACTTGTACTTGTATGTCAAGTTTTTGCTACTTTATACTTCTATCTCATATAATTCAGATGTAAAAAGTGTACTTGTACTACACTATATTTATTTAATACCTTTACTTACTTTGCAGATTTGTATTAATAATGTAATGTGTAAATAAAAATAAGACTTTAGTTACACCTAGCGTAAAATTCACAAGCTACTCTACAGTATGTTAAGTAATTGAAGTGTGCTGCCTCTTTACAAGCTTTGATTAACATATTAATGCATCAATAATTATAATCTTAATATATATTATTCTGAAATGGGCTCATCGGCTTAATGAGTACTTTTACTTTTGGTACTTCAAGTTTAATTTGATGCTAATACTTTCCCTTAATTAACATTTTGAATGCAGGACCTTTACTTGTAACCGAGTATATCCACATTAAGGTACTTCTACTTTGAAACTTGTGTTCAGAAACAAACCTAAGCTCCAGAGGTCAGACATCAGTGAGGCAGGCTGACCCAGGATCAGCTCAGGAGCAGAGAACTCTGGGCTCCCCAGGAGAGGGTGGGTGTAGAAGGAGGGAGGGTTCAGCTGTACTGCATCACCAAAGTCTGTCAGCTTGATCACCGGCTGGGAAGACGCATGTTCCACCACGATGTTCTCCGGCTGGGGAGCAGGGGGAGGAGACGTTACGCAGATATGCATAAAGGAGGTTTCTTTACAGCAACACATTTGAATGCCTAATTCCCAGAGCTAATGCTGATGTCTTAACATGCTGACTGATAGTCCTACACCTACATATTTGTATTTTGCTATCACAATAGATACAGAAGCTGGAACCAGATAATATCAGACATGTTTCCTAAGACTGTTATGTTGATCAAGTAATCTATAAATCTCCTAAGTATTTAGCTCGACCCTGCATTTACTTTAAGATCAAGGTGTGCTATCCTCCAGCTGTGCAGGTAGTGGAGAGCTTCAAGAATATCTCTGAGGTAGAGAGCCACCTTCTCCTCCGTCAGGTTGCCCCAGCTCACTATGTAGTCAAGGAAACGTCCCTGGTCTGCCCTGAATACAAAAACACAAGATGCATTTGAGTGTCATGAGAGATTTGAAATTCACACGGATGAACAATCTAAATGTTCAAACATTGAGCAGTCAGATCAGGGAAACACAACAGTACTTACATCTCCAGCACAAGAACGTAGCTGTGGGCCGTCTCATACGTGTCCAGCAGCCCCACCATGTGGGGATGGTCCAGAGTCTGGAGCAGCCGGACCTCATGCAGCACCTGCTCTCGACGCAGCAGCTTCTTGTTGATGTGTTTTGCTGCAATTGTCCGTTTACTCCCTCTCTGGTCACACCGCTTTGTCACTGAGAACCTGCCCCTGGGGAGCAGAAATCAGGGTTAGAAAAACATTTGAATACGCTTTTAGTACAGGTTATTTTTATTAATCTCATTGTCTTTGAAAGTGATGTAGTGTATTGTATTTGTCTCGATGACATTTATCAGGCTAAAATCAGTGGGGAATAATACATGCAATTACATTTGTGGGATCTGTCTAAAGGTATGCGATGCGATTTCTTTCGCGGGTCACGATTACTTGTAAACTCAATGCAAAGAGAGAAGCGAGTTTGTGAGCCAATCAGCGGTGAGAATCTGCCGTCACTGATGTTGAATCATAAAAACCAAACAGCAGCTTTTGGCTCTTGGTGACAGACCACAGAGCTCACAATTCCTCACATAGATACTATGGTAGATACCAACATCAACACAATAAACATATTTGACCGTGATTTAATTTTAGAACACGTTTCAAAATGATGCAGAAATAACCACACAATGATAGTATCAATCAAAATTAGCATAAATTGCATCATTCGCGATGCTTATACCCTAAGCTATAATAATAGACCTTCCTCTCCTTACCTTCCTAATTCAGTGATCTCTGTGTAGTAGGAGGCAAAGCTGCTTTTCCAGAGGACTTCACTGCCGTCGTCAGCCGTTCCTGAGATAACATTTTGTATTCAAATGGGGTACTAATCAAAAACATGCCTTTGAAGATAATACACCTTTTCTTTTTCATTTGCTTAACAGAAATGTAAATGCAACTACAATTTCAGAGGTTCAAAGCTTAACTGAGGTGATATTCAGTAAATCAGCTTTACAGAACAAACCCAGGTATCTATCTGGTAAATGAATAGTTGATGGTTTAATTCCGTCACAGGACTCTCACCTGAGACTCTGAGGCTGCCGGAGGAGGTGACAGAGCCTGCTACATTTGTGGCAACACAGGTGTAAACACCACTGTCCTCTACAGACGCTCCCAGGATACAGAGAGCGGCCTCTCCTGTCTCACTGTACAATGGGAGAGAAGAAAGGAAAGATAGGGTAAGATGCAACATGCTAGCCTGAGAGTAAAGGCTTCCTATCTTATCACATGATAGTTTCATTAAGTCAGTTCAAATGAAGTCAAGTTCTATTCTGTCACCTGTAAGTGACGTTGTACTGTTCATTGTTGCTCAGAGTGATGTTGTCCGGTCCCCGCCAAGTGACGGTGGCCCGGGGTCGACCGCACACTTTACACCTCAGAGTAACACTGTCACCACCCTCGCACGCAACATCGCCAACAGGGACTAAGAACTCTGGAGGAGCTGGAAAGAAAGAAGAGGAGTCAGAGATGAAAGTGAAGGTGATTATGTGCATTCAATCCCAAATCAGTATACAGAATCATTTCTATTCAGGTAAGACATAATGTCAATTTCAAACATGAAGATGTATAAGGTCTATGGGTACAATGTGTGCTTACCATCAGGGATGAAGTTGGGATTTAGAAGCTGTAACGAAAATATAAAGAATAAATACGATTTTTTTTTTGCACAAACTCAAATTTGAAGAGCAAATTCATTGGGTTTGTAAAAAAATATCTTCAAATGCTGTACCTTGACAGAGACTTTGTTGGCCAGGCCATCCTGAGACTTGCGGTATCCGTTCTCCATCTTCCTGCCCTCTCTTTTTTCAGACTTTCGGCGGATACGGAGCGCTGTATGCCATGATAATGATTTCCTAAAGACCAAAAAAGAAGCAGTCATGATGAATTCTGACATTTGCATTCGTTTGTTTTTGTCACAGGAACAAGAGAGATGTATTCTTACTTGATGGTTCCTTCAGGGAGGTCGGGTGTGATGGAGGTGGAGGTATGTCCTAATACATAGCCAGGGATCCAGCCCTCAGCAGCAGGGCTGTGCTCATTGGACGCCCGGTACACCAGGAACATGTTCTGCTGGTTGCTGGCTAGCATTTGAACCACCTCGCCCTGCACCACACTGATCTCATCCTCCTTCACTGCCACATAGTCCTGGGTCACCAACATGGTGGACACACTGCTGCTGCTACTGCTTTCACTCTGCAGAAGAAGATTGGAACTCTTTAGACTTTAACACACATGCTTTTTAACAAAACACAGTGTGACACATACATTTTTTGAAAAAGGGGTGCACAAACTGTATCAGAAGCTTCACACCAATCAAACACAGGATTTGATTGACAGGTTCAAACACAGATGATCTTGCTGTTATGATGGACACATGCAGGAAGCATTGAAAGATGCCTTTTTTTTGCGAATAAAGGGTTAAAGCAACCATCTGCATCAACATAGATGACTGAGATGACACAAGTCATGTCCGAGAAGAAAGTGTGAAGCAGAAGTTATGATCCTCACGACGGTTGCTGAAATACAGAAGTGTGTGGCTTCAAGGACAGAGTGAAGCTGAAGTAAAAACAACACATTTACAAGATTTTTTTTTATTTTGAATCAGCTTCAAGATAAATAGAGCAGGTTGAAGTGAAGAGAAGCAGGAAAAGAAGGAGGAAGGAGGTAATGTCAACGTTTTGACCATAGATGATTGATTACCACATTAACATATTCCAGAGGAAATGTGAATGCAAAAGATCATTTTGCAACTGTTAGTGTATATTAGCTGCGGTAGAGAAGCAAACACATACTGAAGCTTCAAGAGTCAAGAAAGCAGATACACCAGTTGCTGTATGAGTCAGATCCACACTGTTAGTACATCCCTGGAGAGCCAGAAGATTCTCTCTCACACACGCTGTCGGTGAAGTTAGTGCACTCAGATAGCCGTTAATCTCCAGTGTGGTAGTTGTTGCTCGTACAAGCCATTCTCAGAGCCAGCGACAGGGTGACTGACAGATAGCCAGTCAGTGAGGGCGGGGTTAGTGACTAGTGAGTATCTCCAGGCCTCAATCAGGCCTGGGCCTCAAATTGGCATCTTACCCCGTTGCTCTGGTTGGAGTGTATGGACTGCTCGCTGGTGGAGGAGCAGGTGCTCATGCGGTCTATGTCCTTACTGTGGGTGGAGTGGCGGTGATGAGAGGGCTTCCCGTGGCTTCCTCTGCCCAAAGAGTCCCCTCCTCCACCACAGTCGCTGGGGTAGGAGAAGGAGCCAGGCCGGCTGGCAGGAGAGGGGGGCACAGAAGGGACCATAGCCCAGAAAGAGGTGCCTTTATGAGCTGGGCTAGAAGGGACTAATGCATCGTTTCCTCCACCTCCAGGGGACTGGGGTAAAATCAGAGGAGAAACTGTCCCAACTCGAGGGCTTTTTAGGGTCAAATTAAGAGGAGCTACGGCCATCTGTGGTATACCAGCTGTTTGATGTTTCTGGGTTTCTTCAAAACCCCCCAGTCTGACATTACCATCCATGCTGTCTGATGGGCTGTTACTGTTATTGCTGTTATTTCCATGAGGACTATCCAGCATCCTCATCTTTGGGACCTCTGAGGCTAACATCTCTCCATTTGTGGTGCTGTCTGGGTAGGGGTTAGAGGGGAGGGACAGAGGGTGGCAGGGTGACCACATACCTGCTGATCTGTCGGGCCCCTCAGGGCCCGGGGAATGGTGGTGGTGGACGGGCTGGGGTAAGCGTGAGGACGGCTGGGGGATGCGAGAGGGTCGAGAGCGAGGGCCGCACAGAGAGGAGGAGCTGCTCCCCGATCCTCCAGAGCCACCACCACCTCCTCCCCCTCCCATGCTGGAGCTGCTGCCTCCTGGCAGGCCTCCAGTGCAACTGCTGCTACTGCTGGGTGGGCCGCCCGGCCCGCCACCACCCACATGGTTCCTCTGGTACTCTATGGGGGATGTCAGAGCTGTGGTAGGGGACAGATTACACTCATTACAAAAAAGTATTTTGAGTAAAGATCATTAAGAAAACTCAATCATATTTATTTCCAAGAAGTTAATAAAGTACTAGTAGAGACCGGAAAACCCAGACATGCCACTAGTGTACATTTCCATTGAAGTACCCAGCCCAGCATTTTCTTGTTAATTTGTGTGCAGAGTCATATTCTCATAATTCTCTTACCATTGAGGAAGTTCCGCTGGTTCTCTAGTATCTGGCTGACCTGGTGGATCCAGACTTGACTGACCCCGGGGCTCATTGAATGCAGGGTGTACCTCTCCAGGTTTCCACTAGATGATCTGGATGTGAGGGTGAACTTGCAGGGGTCATCTGCATTTTCTTCTAAACCCAACCAGCTCACCTGAAGTGATGATACAAGGAAGAAAGAACAGAGAGGAAGGGTGGCAGTGAAAAAAACAATAAGGGCAACAGGGGATTTCTTTTTAAAGAACCTACAGTCAAATCTACAGTCCACGATCATGCAACACATAGACACATTTTTCAATTGTTCAAGGCTTATCTTTCACTTTCACATAAGTGTTCTGTAATTTGATTGAGCTGCATTTGCCTTGATGTTGTTCTTGAAGAGGTAGCCGGGAGAAGAGAAGCCCTTCTTTTTGTCTATGGGCTCGCTGAAGATGACGATCTGCTCAAACAGGAAGACTCTCCTCTCCTTCATCCTGGACAGAAGTCCTCCATCCTGGTCCGACACCATGAAGGTGTCTTGTAGGAGCAATCTGCCCTGTGCCACAATTTTACCCTGAAGCAAGAGGAAGATCAGACAGAAGAGTAATCAGAAGACAGGGAAAGGGGAGGACAGCATGCTCTTTGCACTTCTTCTGACAGTTTTCATTACTTAGATTGGATATAGGCAAGAGAAAAAACAACCAAAAGAAGCATTGTCTATTACCACACAAACTACCTACAGTGCTAAGGCATGTTTGCAAAAAATGAGCGCACACTGACATCTAGTGGCAGTTGATTGAAATTAGAAATTGATTTCTGATATGTATAGGTATACATCATTTAAATGAATACCCTATTTAAATTAGTATGTTGTCCAAGCACACACACACAGAGACATGGACAGCAACAGAAAGAGGATAAGCGCAGTCTTACATCGAAGCCTTGAAGGCGCCCAACATTCATCATGTCATTGCAGCGCTTGGGGACCACGCACATCACCTCCACAGCTTTCTATAAAAGAACATGAAAGTACAAACTTGAAGAGGCAAACTCTATTGAAATCTATTTAAAAAGTATTGAGGATTTGAATGCGAGTCTTAGCATCACTTTTAGAAAGTTTAAAGTGCAACATGGGCATCACATTACCTCCAGATCTGTTGTATCCACTCCAGCTTTCTTAGACATTTTAAGAAGATCCTGTGAAAGCAGTACATGATATTAATAATGACTTAACATTTGAATTCATCCTGAATGCAGCTTGCAAACTAAGAACACTATGACGGATTTACCTTCAGCAGTAACTGGTACTTCATTATACGTTGGACTGGTTTGATAAGCAGGTCAGTGATCTGCAACCTGTGGCCCAATCGCTGCTTGAGGTCCTGATGAAAGATACAAATGTTATGACGTGTAGACTGAAACACTGATCACCTGGACAATCCAACATTCAAAAAATAAATACTGAAGTTTGGGTATGTAAAAACAATCTTACTTCAAAGTAAGTGTCAATGTATTCTGACACAATGTGCTCAGATTTTGGTTTGTTCTGACAGTACACGATGTACATGTGTAACCTCCGCTCCTGCAAACAAAACAAAAGTAGGTTTTGGATATGAGAGGAAATACCACAATTTAGAGAATGTTTTTGATCTCTCATTCAAATTCAGTAAAATGTACTTAATAGGTTCCCTACCTGTTTGACGAATAGAGGAGCCAGCCTGTCAGGATCCTCCAAACATTTCTCAAGCTCTCCCAGGAAAAGACTGTAGATCAATCAAGAGAGAGAAATGTTATTTAACCGACCAAAGACCATGGCCCTGTTGTACTTGATGCTGTCTGGCTTCACACTGGGGCAGATAACACAACTTTAAAAGCATTTGTCAGGGTATTTGTAGGTTAACTGGAGAAGACTGCCAGCATACTCTTTGTGCCAGTCATAGATCTGATGGATGTTTCCAAAGACAATCTTGTCTTTTCCTCTCATGTCATCTGGAACTCCTTCCTCTTTCATCCTGCTCATGTAGCCCTGAGAGTAGGAAAGTCAGAACATGTTTTTAAAAAATGTACGGCAAACACCAAAGCCATTTCTGAAAGTAAATGTTCAAATATACTTTAGTATCTGATGTTACCTCCACTACTGATCCCAGATCTCTGACATAGTCTCTCTCAGTCTCCACCAGCTCCAGAAGCACATAACTGAGGGACACAAAACAGAAATAGTCACCGTGTAATACAAATGTAA
Source organism: Pseudochaenichthys georgianus (assembly GCF_902827115.2). NCBI lineage: Eukaryota > Metazoa > Chordata > Actinopteri > Perciformes > Channichthyidae > Pseudochaenichthys > Pseudochaenichthys georgianus. The sequence goes on from NC_047518.2 coordinate 19,707,791, forward strand.
TGCACTCAGCTGTGGATGAACATCAGAATTGTTCCATATAAGCACACAGATGAAGACACACGTGATTAACTGATTGAACTCAAGCAGCTATTGTTTAATAAAACACTAACAAGACACCAGCTTATAACTCACTGTCTTCTCTTGAAGAAGCCAGACTTGCGCTCATCCAACTCATCGATGGGTGAGGAGGAGGAGAGGAGGGAGTTGTCGGAGGGGTTGAGGGAAGGAGAGCTGCTGTCGCCCTGCTCTACTGACAGAGAACTGGGACGATCCTCCAGTGACTGAGGGAACAAGTGCAGAGGCAAGGGGATGAGGAAAGGGGGTAGAACAGAAAAAGGAAAATAAATAAATAACTGTCAATGAGATGAAAAATAAAAAGATTGTATGTTTTGGACAGCTTGTTTTATTTAACTGTACTATCTTCACTTTGGTATGTGTCCATACTGTACGGTATGTAAGCCAGTAGGAATGTGTGTGTGTTGGGGATATAAACCAGAGTGCAATGCCCATTTGTTGGAACAGTGGACAGCTGGCGAAGTGAGTCACACTCCTTCTGACAGATGACTAGTGTCCATGATGCTATTCTCTGTCAACAACACCAGAAAGAAAGTGTGTGTGCGTGTGCGTGTGTGTCTGTGTGTGTGTGTGTGTGTTCCTACATTAATCTAGGAGAATTGTTCTGTGTACAAATGTGCCATAATTGTGTGTACGTGTGACTTTTGTTTATGATTTTTTTGTTCTCACCATCTTGCTCTTCACCAGCTCTTCGATGGCACTGACCAGCTCAGCAGCACTGGGCGTCTCTGAACTGCTGGGACGAGCGGAAAGACGAGAAGCAGACTAAAAAAAAAAAAAAGACAGGAAGTTAAAGAATATGTTGTTAAGGTGTAAACATGATAAATGTAAAACTGGGTAGAGCAGCATGCGTAAAGCGGTCATATTCACTACTGTGAATCAGGCTCACCATTGTTGAGTTTGGACCCCGATATTCCACAAGTCCATATAAGGACTTGGTGGGTGTGACCTCCCTAATAAAAGGGTTAACTTGGGACCAAGTAGGAGCCAATTACAGGCTGGTCTCAGGGAAACAGGGTTAACAATTACGAGGTGGGATTAGGTCAAGGGATAGCTCTAAGATTGGACTGATTTTCAGCACAAGCATCCTGATTGGTCAAATTACTTATAAACAGTGTTGCTTAATACTCCACTGGAGAGAACGTTTGCCTCTGCAACAGAGCCCAGACTGAGGCATCGTGGCAGGCACAGTTTTAAAAAGATCCCCTTTTCAAAACCAGACTTAATGGGAATTCACCATTCAGTCCGACAAACACCTCACCACTGCAGCAACATGTGAATATTAAAGTATTCACTTCAGCAACAGCAGAACAATTACACTCCATGGGAATGACACTTTGTTAATAAAAGATAGATGAAAAAGGCACAGGAAAAAAAAAAGTTAGTTAAAGAAGGATCCGAAGTAGAGATGATGAAGTGGTTTTACATGGAGAGATAGGGAAACTGGGAAAGAAGAGAAGCAGAACAGAAATCAACGTAATGCTAAAGGGAGGAACATGCAACCATCAAGAAAATAAGAGAGGAAAAGGAAAAGTCATTAGCCAAAGAAGAGTTTTGTGTGTTTATTATAAGCTTTGTGGTTTAAATTCTGATTGGAACCAAACACAGACATGTGGCTGCTTAAATTAAGACTAATGTGTATAACATTTAAAAGACATTTGAACATTTAAAAATAACTAAATATTTGTTTGTACAAATGCAAGCTGAGGACTTAAAAAAGTTCAAAAGGCATCTTCCTGTGAATATAAATGTATTATATATGTACATGTGCAACCCCCCCCCCCCAATCAATGCACCTGTATTTGCATCTGTATTTGTTCGCCAAATGTCAATAATTTAGTTCTGACTTAACACAACCCATATGTGTCTTGGGTTGCAAACGGCATTGTGTTTTTGTATGCGTCTATCTGTTGTGATTGCCCTGCGTGACCAACCTTGTCGTCCTGAGAGTCGGGCTGCAGCAGGCTGTGTTGCTGGATGGCCATGGGGGGAGGCAGAGGGACAGCATCGGCCCCTTCCTCTCCTTCCTCTTCACCGCAGCTCTGCATCCCTGAAGAGGAAGACTTGGACAGGGTGCCACTGCTCAGACCCTCATTACGCATACGCTGGAGATAAAGAGAGGAGGAGAACCATTATTGTCAGAACCAAAACTGCATCTTTAAAGTGTTCTGATGCTGCGCACTGCTTTATCTGTTCTTACTTCCTCCAGTGTCTCGTCCTGTGGCGTTGCAGCGTTGTCGTCAGAGTCCTTTTGCGAGCCGGCCATTGAGTCCATGTTCTTCCTCGTGCCATCGCGGTTCTTCTTGTGCTTGTGGGCGAGTTTCTTGACGTGGCCATCAGCTTTGCCAGAACTCAGCCGCCGCACGGGGCTGGTGAGCCACTTCCTCAAGGTGTTCCCAGGACGCTTGGGGCCTGGAGAGCTGTGATGACCCAGGGTGTGGCTGGAGCCTGGCTGCAGGGCGTCGTTACTGGACACAGACAAGGTGTCTGAGGGTGAGGAGGAGAAAAGGAAGAGAAGGTTGATTAATAACATTCTGATAAGTACCTGTATATATTACATTTGTATTATTCTCAATGATCCCAAAAGGATTATCTCACCAAATATTTGTATCACAAATGCTTGTATACACAGAGTTAAAACAGGCCTATATTTCCATATAACCTCTCCAGGGATTAACATACATTATATAAAACATTAATGAATTGGCAAATTGAAGCTTAGTTTATATTTAAACCTCATTTAATGTTCTAATATATGTTACAAATGGTGTAACAAACCATAAACTACACTATACAACATGTATTTGTGCATATGCAAGTTTGCATGTTAGCGAATATTAAGAGAAGACACAGCTTAAGATAAAAGCCTGTGTGTGTTTGTGTGTTGTGTTGTGCAGTGTAGTGTGCAGTAGGCAGGCTGGCCTCCTCATCACACTGATGGCTGAGCCTCAGGGACTCTGTGGGAGGAGAGCTTTTTGCCTAGCGATGGAGCGATGAAAAAACGATACAAGATAAACGGGACGCTTGAGGCTTTGTCTGAATACTTTAAAGATACATCCACCTGTCTGCTCATTTACTCTGGTTATACTCCCTGTCTCTAGCATAACCCCCTCAGTTACCCTGACTTTTCTGCTGCATGCCACTGAAGAGAGAAACAACATCTCTGGCCTGGCTCAAATAGCACATTTGACCTAGGAGTCTTGCGATCATAATGTTGAGGTTGGGTTTCTTTGCATGCTGTCCCAATATGAAACATGAACCCAACTCTGACACCACAGAGACTTCCCTGGACCAGACATATTGTATGACCTCAAAGATGAACGAAGGTTAAGAGCATGATTTAAGCGTATGCCTTTCTCTGCTGCCAATATAAAAGAGTGAAGACACAAACATAGATGTATACGCACTTCTATTTACCAAGGATTACCCAATGAGAGGAACAAACTGGGACTGGGTCACCTGGTAATGTGTGCACCAAAATGTGGCCCCTTCGTTGCATGTCATCTTTCCTTCTCTGCCCCTTTCCTGTCTGCGGCTGTCTTCTCCAATAAAAAGGCAAACAAATAACACTCCTAAACTGTTTTTGTATCCCTCTCAGGGGATGATGTTCTGATTATGCAGATTATCAGAGTAATTCGAGAAATGGCATGACTTCAAAAACAAGTACATTCCTATGGAGACACGAGTGGAGTCAAGGCAATACTGTCCTCTATCACACCACATCATTTGTTGAGATTCAAATCAAAAATGATACAATGAAATATATTTGATTGGGATAATGTGCAGCCTGACTAAAGAGTTCATTATTTAGCTATCAGAGTGGTACAAACAGAAATGCAGCTGCTCATGATTAAAGCATACACACAAGCTGAATGGCTCTTATGAATGGCAGGTGTGGAAACATTGGCTCCCCTCATTGGACACTTTTTAACACAGCTTGAGTGAACACATCTGCATGTGAGAGTGCGAGTCAGTCTTTCAGCCTCTGGGAGACTTGTTTTTATGGCGCTTTGCTGATACGACGCATGTGTTCTCACATCGCATGCAAAGGGAGAAGAAAGCACAGTTCCCAGAATAACAAGCGTCTCTCACACTATTAGGACTCAAAAAGACATTTTATCCGAGACTCTTCTCACATTATCCCTCGGACAAAGAGCAAGTCATGTGGAGAGATCTTCAGTATAACCTGAGTGATAACAGATCTTTCATGGAATCTGCAGAGTTGAAGTTGTGTAAGAGTCAGGAGAACAATAACGTGAATAGATCAAGGAGGTGTAGATGAGAACATATCCTTTTATTCTGTTAAGTTAAGTTATACCAGAAAAAAAGACAGACAGATACTCTTTTAGCTCCCTGGAAGTAAAGGATTGAACTTCTCAAGAGATTTACAAATCCCACCCAAAGGGCATACTAAAAGACGATTTGACACAATTTGATGGAAGATAATCCCTTTTTTTTGGCACATATTTACATGCAACAGCACTGGTAAGTAAATCATTTAGGGAAGCTGTGAGGTTTAAGTAGTTTCCCCCTGCAGTAACAAATGAAATCCAGAGTCACAAACTTTTATTACGAGTCTGCCCTGGAATGCTTTAGTCATGGATACAATCATGGAGCCTATTTTAGATAACCAAAAGTTCACTATCGTTGGTCTACAAGGATTATTAAAACCTTCTTTTATGAGTTCTCCATTTGTTTCATAATTCATACTCCAAGTAAAAAATACAGGTGCTGACAAGGTGTTTGAATTATTAGGATTTTTGAGACCTGAATACTTTGGGTGAACAACGGTATGTGACCCCTGAAGCCTCTCAAAACTGTTATTTATATTGCAAACCCCCTTTCGGCGGACAACAGTGACAACCCAGAGCAAACACCTGTGTGCATAAGTCATCCTTTAATACCGAGGTGGATATGTGTGCTTTTAAAGGGAGTGAACCTGGGAGCCACACAGGAGTCAGGACTTCACACGTAGAGCAAACAGAGCGCTTCCTGGAGACACACCGGGGTCACGACCTAACATGTAGACATACCGTTAGCAAGTAGTCTGAGCTATTAGACCAAAGGCTGTTTAACTGACACCTTCAATGCACACATGTTCGGTGTTTGGTGTGAAACAATAACTTTGTATCTTTCCAAATGTGTCTTATACACATCTATAAAGGTAAAAGTGAAATCAGTGCATCTGTGGTTCCTGTTGTAAGATCATTTAAATAATCATTTAAATTCTCAATGGTCTATTTTTAAGGAAATGGAATAAATGGGCTTGAATATGAAATGTAGCTTTGGTAATAATTGAACCATGACTAATGTTGTGCTAATGTGGTGTTCCATAAATAAGTAAAATATTCCACCTCGTGTCCTTTGTGTCTTGAATAAAAATGATTACACCTTGACAGTTAGATACGCTTCTGGGGCTATCTTTAGCTCTGGTTATGCCAAGGAGGTTGTGCTAACAGGGGTGTAAATGGGTGAAACATGGGGTCAGTGTCCTTGACACATTCCTCCTCAGTAGAAAATAACCCTACTGACACACTCAGACACACAAAAGGGCATGACATTTGCCCTTTGCCCTGCAGAGAATCCCCCAGATGCTCCCCACTGCAGCTTCAGATGTTTGCTAATCCATCTGCAAGCTACCGAGTGCAATCATTCAGTCAGTGCTTATTCACAACACTCCAAAGTTACATGCTAGAGTTACGACTTTGTGTGTGTGTGTGTGTGTGTGTGTGTGTGTGTGTGTGTGTGTGTGTGTGTGTGTGTGTGTGTGTGTGTGTGTGTGTGTGTGTGTGTGTGTGTGTGTGTGTGTGTGCCTGTGTCTCAGAATAGGAGGGGAGGGGCTGCTGTACAACTGGAATGATCCCAAAAGTCTGCGCAGCTCCACAGAAGCATGCCTGGGATTCCAGAGGTGTCACCAGGGGAGCATCGTTGGTGTGGTCTCATCGTCCCCCGGAGAAATGATACAAACACTCTGACACACAGAAACATCAGTCGCTGTGGTTGGAGAAGAGCTCTAAGGGGCTGAGGTGCAGCTCCAGGGGGTTTGGCTAGATGATCTGTAGAAATGTTGACAATGCTGAAGAGGGCTTAGCACCATCAGCCATAGTTATGGAGGGCGTGGAGATAGGATGGGAGACTTTAAAGACCACCAGCTACAGTACATTTGTTTGATATATATTTATATATTTTTTCAAGGCTTTGTCATATATTGTACACAACAGACAACTGTGAAAACACTAGACAGAAAACCGATTGGGAATGTGAGAAGCTCCTCATCTTACTTTTCTATTTGACCTCATTAATGTGTTTTCTCCCTGGGGTCTACAAAAACCCCCTGCCCACCTGCACAGCACCCGCCTGACCTGGCGCACAGATAGGAACAAATAATCTTATCAATCTGATTTCAGCAGATTTAATATTTCATCACATAACGGTGCATTCACCAAATTACTTTCGCTGCCATAATGCCTCGGCATAATCCGCACTTGATTAGTGAATGCCCTCTGCATTAAAACCCATTTGAAAATCACCAAAATAGAACCATGGTATGACATAACATGATGAACAAACAACAACAACAACAACAACAACAACAACAACAACAACAACAACACCACCACCAAACTGGTAGATTTATCTTTTTGGTAATTGTTGTGTCTTTCTTTACTATATAGAAGCAGCAAGTACAATTGTATCTCCATAAAATAAGCAGCATTATGTAGACATGTTAAAATCTACATATCAAATCCTGCCACAGAACTGAAAATCAGTGTGGTGTTTTCTGAAATATTTAAACGAACTTCAAGAAAACAGGAAATGGACTTGTTTTCAACACATTATGCCATTACTCATGTGGTACACATGATGGAGGCACCTACCCAGGTCCAGCAGCCAGAACTTGCAGCTGTCAGAGTGTCCTCCCTGAGCTGAATCCATGGAGCAAAAAGGGTTTGGAAACACTAAAGACTCAATTCCACGGGCCATGTCAGTCAAATCCCAACCCTCCGGAATTCTGATTTGAAATCTTCCCTCATTGCATATCCACAGGTACGAATACCTGACTTTCAATTCCTTTGCAAAAAAATGTTTTGTTTATGACTTATAGTTCAAAGTAAAAAACAATTCTATGGGAACTGCGTAGTTGAATTTCCAAAGAGAAAGTGTGAAGGCCAGTGTGAGGAAAAATAAAAAGTCAAATGCAGCATAAGAGAGTAGGATGTTTTCTCCTTCTCTATTTGTATCTCCTTCCCTCCCTCTCCTGTGAGTGGGCTGCTGTGAGGATATTGGGCAAGCCTCCACTGTGCCTCTCTGTTCGGAGGGGATGTCTGTAAGCATGCAGCACATCTACCGTAATACTCTTTGTAGAAGCACCCACTCACTTTGTGTGGGCGGGTGCATATATTACAGGCATTTAGATACATGCAAGTTTTGCAGTATGCTTGGAACAAATATAGACTAGGTTATGAAATCCAAGAGAAGTGAGAAACAAAATGTTTCTATAATTTAGAATCTCCACAGGGGTCTGAATAACTATTAGATACTGTATTCTCTACACAATATTCCTACATCTTTACTTGATGTGACACAGTGTGCAGTCCAGAGTAGCTATGCAGGCTAGATACACAAAGATCTCCCTGTAACTGTGAGTGTGTGTGTGTGTTTGTGTGTGCGTGTGTTTTCCTGTAAGAACACACACACACTTGTTCATGCACTGGCCTACACTTACTCGCTGCTCCCGAGTCCTTTTAACGATAACACTGTCATTAAGTTTGTACCGTTGTATTTATTTCATTACGAGAAGCACTGAATGTCAACCTGCATGCTTCGGCAAATGGGGAAACTCCAGTAATAAGATGAAAAATGTGACCAGTGTGTAAATGAAAGTGCTCTAAACCTCATTAACCAGGAATGTGTATGTTTGCTCAGGTTACAGCTGCCAGCCAAACAACACAGGACTTGAATTAACATTACAAATACAAATGCATTGAACACTATAGATGTGAGCTACTGTTTTTTCACACATCCTATAAAAAGAGCAGACAACCAGCTGCCAACTTCACACTTTGCAGACACTTTAATCCTACTGTATGTGAACCATTCAATTCTACTCTAAACAAACATTGGCCTCCAACAGTCAATTATTCTTGCTTGTGGGACACAGCAGGAAAAAGGGGGATTTCCCAGACAACAATAATCCCCTAAACCGTCACCCTACCACAACTTTGGACAAAGTGGGCTACATGGTTAGTCTGTAGACACAAAGGGCTGACAAAGTAGCAAAGACAGTTTTTTCATCCTGATTTTCAGGAACAGCCTTTTTTAACCTCAGCAACCCCATGTAGTGAGAAGCTCCTTTTCATCATTCCTACTGGCCACACAAACACACAGATTCCAACAGTGAGGGCTTGTTAGGCTCAACCAAGGGACCAAAGAAAGCCAGATAAAACAGGAGCCCCTGTAACGAAAACAGAGATGAAAGGCAGTGAAGCCACAGTGGAAAGTATATAATGAGTAATTGGAAAATTCAACCGTTCTTGTGCTGTAGTTGTTATTAAGGTAATTCTTAAGGTGTGAGTGCGGGTATGTACAAGCAAACTATCATTTTAAATTCATAACTTTCTCCTACTGACTACAAAGAAGCTGCCAGCTAAATATTGGTATTCTATATTACCATAGAAACAAGTGATACAGCTCTCACCCACTCTTGTAGATTAAAAAGGCACACGCAGAATGACAGCAGCTCATCTCTCAAACGAACCAAGAGTCAAATGAGGGTCATGTCTGTTTATAGAGTCCTGTCCTCTTACTCACTTCTGTCAGCTATATGTATTCTTTGTTTTGCAGTATTGTGTACTGTATAAAATCTATACTCATTATCAATTAATCTATCTATTTAAAATGTAAGAGTGGACCCACTGCAATGCCTTAAATGGCCCAATAGCAGACATGAAAATAACATTAAGCAATCAGCTCTGATTGTTTAGGCTTATTGAGAAACAGTAAGACGCCAGATGTCTTTACATCAAACCATGGTGGAATATGGACTAGTTCACATAAAGAAGGAACCAGTAACCTCAGAGAGGCAGATCTAACAACAGTGTACAAGAATATGGAACATGATAGCAGCAGGTCTGACATTAGACACACCTACTGGATAAAGGAAGCATGACCAGTGCAACAATACTGATCAGTCACCTGAGCCAGCTACGGGGCTTTTGGCAGAGGACATGAACTGAATACATGCTCACATAGTTTGCAGGAATAATGTTGACTATTATAAGGGTATAAAAGTATGGGATCGAGTTACAAGACACAGCCATCAAAATCAAACTTGCACTGCAAGGAAACACTGTTATAATAAATCAAACCATTTTTGTATACTAAGAACTACAATCTTTGACCCTGTATCTATAATGTCAAATAAACATTTTGTCCTCCTAATCTTTTGAGCCCAAGACTTGTGAATTAATAATGTGTGTGTCTATTTATGCAGAAGAAATCCCACATTTCTAACAAAAATCACACATACAGGAAACAACCTTAGGGTCCACGTTATTGACTCATCTTAATAAGACCCTTTGGGCACAACAACAGATGCAGAATCTGGTTGTGTAATATTTCATCTGTGTTACCATGGAGGGAAATGCCGCTGCGTTATAAGGTTCTCTGACAGTAACACGATCTGTGGATATCAACATTGCTGAAAATGTAAAGGTGAAAATCATTTTTAAGATAATTAAAAGAGAGCTGTGCTTTAAGCGGGATTTTCACAGTTGCATAGCAACACCCAAAAATACATGTATGTGCATCCCCAGCACTTAATATGACAATAATGCCGGTGTCGGTATAAAAACAATGTCATCCTACCTTTGTGGTTGAAGAGCCCCTCCATCTCCATGGAGGACCTGGAGTGAGCGATGCAGAGCATGGCACAGGGCACGATGCCCTCCTGGGCCGGAGAGCGGTCTGTGGTCCGCACCAGGACCCAGTCCGGCTTGTCGTGGAGACGCTCCAGAACCTCCACAGTCTGGCCTCGCCGCACCGTCAGCTCCCCGCTGCCACCTCCACTGCTGGCCAGAAAGTCATGGATCACCATCGTCAACTCACAGCCACCGGAAAGCTGAAATGGAAGAAAATATTTATTTGAAAACCTATTAATGATTACCTGTTAACAGATGCTGGTATTTGATCATTCTACCGTTCACGTTTGCAGAAAGCATGAATGCAGTTGGTATTCAACTTAATCATAGAGTCCAGATACTAGCCCCACCACTGTCATTCAGAAAGAACACTTACACGACACCACTCAAAGTAATGAATGGACTCTGAGAACACAAAGTCCATATTCCCACACTACCTCCTCTGATCACAGCACAGGTACTTCAGCAGCACCGTAAAGTCAAAATGTGAATGCACTGATGATTGATGACTCACTCCAGCACAAAACATCACTCTGAAAATCTGACTCCACTTATCTAGGAATCATTTAAGTGTCTATGAATTGGAAGGCTTTTATAAACAGAGGTGAAACCAGGTGGAATTAGTCACTTGCTCACTGGTATTTCTGTTGAACACGTGACTGCAAATGAAATAAATGTACAAATATGAATTACAAAATAATATATACTATCTGTTTTTGTCTGTGAAAGAGTTAAAATCAATTGCCTGTATTTAAACACAATATATGCAAATTAAAATTAATGTCCAATCCTGCTTGAGTTGTCCTCTGTGCTTGAATGTCATGCTTAAAGTTTCCTAGGTATTGACTTAGCATTTTAATTTAATGCATTTGTTGTTACATTCTCTAAGAACAAGCGACATTTAAGAATATTTTGAGCATGTATATCAAATATGAACTAATAGCAGATGAGGAAAGTGTGCCAAGTATCTTGTGCCCTTTATAACCAAAGTAGATAACATTTATCATTTCAGAGATGTTCACTTTGTTTAAGCCACATCATTGTTATTTTTTTGTTAAAATAATGCAAAGCACATTATTTGCAACATACCCTTTGATAGTGTGGCAAAGCCAGAGAGCTTAGGAGTTGGGAAACGGGATGTGAGATCCTGTCCTCCAGCCTCTGCATTGTTTTCCACTCCCGCATTGCAAGATAAATCCAAGATAAATCCAAAAAAAAAAAAAAAACCTACAGCAGTCCTATAAATCTCCTAAATCAAAATCTGCAGTGGCCTAGTAAGCACAAGCTGGAAAATTATATAATTGATTAAACTTTTTATGGAATATTTCCCCTGGGAAAACAGCCTCAGATAATTACAATCCTGATCCATGAGAGCCTCCCCAGGCTAGAAGAGAAGTTGCTGTCCTCCACCGTTACGGCCAACAGCACTCCTCTGTGGGTTCTTACAATCAGACTATTGAAGCTTAAATGATTCCCTGCTGTGTGTCTCTTCCCCGGAGCGGAGCAGTTAATCCATCCGTGTCTTTAAACAAGTCTTGTCACAATTAAGCTCACTAATGTCCATTGATAAATAAAAAAACACTCTGTGAAATGTGGAGAAAAAAAAACATTGCCTGAGTTTTTCTATGTTTAAAGCAAAGTGTGAGATCGATAGCTGTGAGGACTTCAAACTGTGCTCTCCTGTCTGGCATACAGACGAGCATCCTCTGTGAAGGGAGCGTGGGAGGCTGAAGCTGCTGACACACAAGTCACTCACTAAAGCAGAGACACACACACACACACACACACACACACACACACACACTAGCACAAACACACCACTGTCACCGTCTCTTGAATGAGAGGTCCCACAGAGAGACCTCACATAGAGAGAGATAGAGAGAAGCATTCAAACGGCGAGATAGAGATGCTAAATGTATACTTGCATGTGTGATGTGTGTTTTAAATGATAGAGCTTGTGAGTATATCCTTAAACGGAGATAACTCTCAATATTTAATTAGTGTGTAATAGTTTTTACTCAAGTGGCTAAACACACACATGAACACAAACACAGTGCTCACCTCCTCAACCTTTGGTGTCATGAACCAACCCCAGAGCTAGCTTAAGGCTAACAGTTTACTTAACAGTGACAGTGAACACGCTTATCTTATTTATGTATTGTTAGTAACAGTAGAACTGTATTAGGAAGAGCTGGGGAAAGTCCAATTCAAGTGTGAAAGTTAAGACCACATGTAAGAGTCCACCGCTACAGTTTATAAATAGTATGACATAAAAGCATAAATAGAATGTGTTTATCTATGTGTTCTGGTATGTGGATGTGTGTTGGCTTTATAGCTGCTCATACTGAGCGTAGGAGGACATGCCTTCTGTGCTGCTATTACCATATATAACCACAGCCGACTCTACATGTTCACAGCAAAGAGATTCACACACACACACACACACACACACACACACACACACACACACACACACACACACACACACACACACACACACACACACACACACACACACACACACACACACACACACACACACACACACACACACACACACACACACTTCAAACTCTGTCAGATGGACGGTTTGTTCCTCCTAACACAATCCAACACCATCACAGGAAACAACTCGAGGAGAGTTGCATGTATGTAACGAGGTTGCAGCTTTGGATGTGTGATGGCATGACATGGACCAATGAGAGAGTAGATACATTTTGACTGAAATAACTCAATAGTCTGTTTGCATGTCAACATATGAAAAAAAAACCTGTGTGCTGCCCAGTACATTTTGGGGATGAAGAATAGTGTGAGTGTGAGTGTGAGTGTGAGTGTGTGTGTGTGTGTGTGTGTGTGTGTGTGTGTGTGTGTGTGTGTGTGTGTGTGTGTGTGTGTGTGGGTGTGTGTGTGTGTGTGTGTGTGTGTGATCGTACCTTATCACTGTCCAGGGTATTCTGGGAAGTTCGTGAGGCGATTGAGATGGTATCCGGTTGGCTGCTTGCGTCTCCCTGGCTGTCCAGCTCCTCTCCATCCCTGAAGGAAATATTACTGTCATTATATTATTATAACATAATCCTTATGATTTATTGATACATCAGAGCCAGGATTCTAAGATCTGCTTTGCTCTGTCGTGTCACTTTTATTTATTTGCATTATATGTAATGGTTAACTCAAGTAATATTTTTAAAAATGGTATTGATGTATTTTTTTGTATTATGTTTTGCATAAACAAAATGCCTTTTCCATAATATACTTTTTTGAAGGCAACATACATGACATCAGAGTGATGCACTTTCAGCTTACCGTCTGCCTTTGTGTTTAGCTGTGGTGGCTTTAGGGATGTGGATGGGCTCCTTCAGAGCTCCGCGCAGGTGCACCGTTCTCTCCTGGATGACCTCCCGGATGTGTTTGATCCAGTCCTGCTTGTTCTCAATACTTGAAGACTGAGACACAACACACAATTGGGTATCATCATAACATGATCTAGCATTCTTCAGAAAGCTTTTTTAATGGTTGTTTAGAGTCTTCTAACTTATGGAGTAATACAAGGGGAATATCAAAAATACCTTTCACGGATATGTCAACAAAATGAAACAGGGAATTTGTTTTGATTTTCTGATTATGTTTTGGAAATGTATGCTAATTATAATGTACAATTTGCAGATTCACAAACACAAATAAGAACCATCTTCGTGTTATAACTGGGAAAGTGAAATGGTGATATCAGTATGTTTAAAATGTATACCCTATTCACCTGAAGTGTCTCACTGTTAATTGCTGACCCATGACGCAGAATCAGATTTAATTAAGCAATTATACAGCCCTGTCTGAGCGCTTTGATCCTTGCAACCTCATGATTGAGTCACACATACATATTCAGACACAATGTGAAATGATGGCAAGAATGATAAGTGTCTCCATAAATCCACTTAAAGCTCCACAGATAGACGCCGCCTCCTGTTAATTGACATCACTGAGCCAATGCTACAGTGTATTTAGCACATGACGCTTATCTGTGTCATATCTTCCTCCTTCTCTTAGCAACTAGCAGCACCATGGCTGCAGTGGCACCGTGTTGTATAAGACACAGATTCAAATGGAAGTTATGTAATTAGACAGATAACTGTACAGCACACATTCACACATCGTAACACATACACTGGGATCCACGCATTTGACTCGTTCTCTCTGTCAGTCTCAAAACGAAACACTCCTGAACACCCTGCATCAAATATTGCTTCTGACTCACAATGTGAGAGCTACCAAGTTGCTTGTGAGTTTGGATTATGACCCATCAACTGCTATGCTAATGTTTCTGAGTGATGGGTGAATAAGTAGCAGAAAGTAACACTCCACCCCCGTACAGGGAGTGAACTTTCTTGGCTGAACAGAGGAGACTATGTAGGATTCAGTGGAGGTGGTCCACAGACACGGGTGACTTTTCTTCTTTATGTGTGCACAAGAAAAGTCACCTTCAGAGGAATCTTATTGATGGTCTATTTTACACTTAGTACATTGCCGGAGGGGAAGTAAAGCTTCTCATGAAGGGACAACATATTTGGTTCTCAGTCTTTAATTGATAATTTGTTACAGATACTGTTGTAAAATACTTCAAATGATACAAAGATGTTTATTGAAATTTATATTATGAAATAATATATTATGCACTGACCAATGATCCCAATTACAATGAACATACCTTTAGGACGATCTTGTTGTCTGAGGTCGGGGTTCTGCCCACCCACAGGGCAAACTTACAAGGATCTCCCTCCACATGTTCTGTCACCCCAAGCTCTGATGTCTGAGGGGTAGAATAAACATGTCAGCAGACTCCCATTGAAAAGAAAAACAATTACAAATGTGTAACCAAAATAAGAACTGTGTGTCATTGAGGTCTTCCAGCTAACCCATCTCTCCCAAAAATCAAAGATTAATTCTAAATCAAACCAAGTCTTAAGACACTTTTTAGCTAGATTCAGTCTTAATTAGATCAAGGTTGAATTTATTTGTCAACGTTTATTTTGTATCAATCATCAAATCTACCTGATGATGAGTCCGATAACATTATCTGTTGTATACTATCTCCATGAGATGAGTTTGTGGTTTTATCATTAGGTTTGATACATCCATAGCTTCCTAGCATTATCCGACCATAGATTGCCCGAGTTAGGTTCAAAATACATCAGAGTTAATTTATTTTCTGTCCAAATTGGTAGGGGATGGATAAATGATAAAGTGTGATCAAACAGTTACTTACAAAGAGCTTGCTCTTATACAGGTACTTGCTGCGCCCGTTGGAGTCTTTGACTTCTTTGCTGAAGACCAGAGACATCTCAAAGAGGAAGAGGTGTCGGTCTCGACCCTTCCTGATCAGAGTCTTGGGATCCCATACCTGGAAGGAATCCTGAAGTATCAACTCTCCCTGGGAGTCGATGTTCCCATCAAACCCTGAGGTAGTGAAGACAGGGGAAGAAAATGCCATTGAGTGGTGTAAGCATGCATGTGCAGTATGTAGACACATGTTCGTGGGTGGCAAAAGGAAGCAAGGTGAATGAAGTCACTGCTGACTCACAGCTGATTCATTTGTGCAAAATATGAGTGACGTGGTGACATTCACAAAAGTGAAATAGTTCAATTTAGGGCTGTCAGTCGATTCAAATATTTAATCGCGATTAATCGCATGATTGTCCATAGTTAATCGCGATGAATCGCAAATTAATCGCACATTTTTGATCTGTTCTAAATGTACCTTAGAGGAATATTTTTCAAGTTTTTAATACTCTTATCAACATATGAGTGGACAAATGTGCTTTCTGCTAATGTTTATTATCGTTTGAACAATGACAAATATACTCATGAATATTAAACAACAACCTCTGAACATTACAAATATTCGCCTCAATTCAACCTGGAACCTCTCTCATACAATAATACAATACAAATGGCGTGTGCGTGTGTGTGTGATGGATCGTTGGAGCTATGTGCAACTCAAGGCATATGCTCGAACGGGAGCTGCCTGGACGCTGCAATCATGTTGCACTATCCGAGCTGAGTGTGCTGACTTTTCGTACAATGTCCCACTGTCTGGCTGCCTGCATAAAGTGCTCGGCGTAGTTATGGCGAAATGTCGCTCCTCTGTTTTCATTTAAACAGCTCCTTATATCCGTTAGCGCAGCTAGCTAGCACCAGATGCTAACAACAGCAATGCACGTAAGGTCTCTCTCTCGCTCGCTCGGGCCACACATACACACACCCTCCCGGTCCTCCAGATGGCCAGTCGGTGCCTGCCGGTGAGCGTGGAAGTGTGGTCTGCCACAAGCGGGCAGCAGGAGCGGGGCTGTCAGCATCAGCTTTTAGATGGTGTTTTAAACTCGATGCGCTCTGAAACTACGGGGCAGCCGAGGAAAAAAAATACACATGCGTTAATCGCGTTAAAATAATTAGTGGCGTTAATTTGTGTTGCGTTAACGCGTTATTAACGCGTTAACTTGACAGCCCTAGTTCAATTAATAGGAAACAACAGTCACTCGGAACACACTCAGAATACAAAAATAATTGAGTTCCATAAATAGCAGATGGATGCGTGTGTGTGTGTGTGTGTGTGTGTGTGTGTGTATACCTACCATCCAGCATAGAAAGGTGCATGGCATCATTGGCTCTCTTTGGGACACTGAGCATGACTTCAAGACCGTCCTTTATCTCCCCTTTACCCTCCTCACAGCATGTCAACAACTCCTACATGAAGACAACAACCAGAGGCACACACACAGAGTGAGATTCAAATGGAGTAGAAAGGACATATTCGTGATTGTGTTAAGGGATTTTGTTGCTACAGCATGCAGTACCTTGAGAAGCAGCTGGTATTTAGTGATTCTCTGGACAGGTTTGATCAAGTAGGAGGAGATGGAGTTGGCCAACCGATGCCTTTGCTGGATTTCCTGCAAATCAAAAGGGGAAATAAACACATTCATTACTCAAAACAACAACTGATTAATCTTAAATCTAAAATTACATTTTATCATACATGAAGCAGTTTTGGTAGTGACTTACATCAAAGTAAGGTCCAGCATGTTCCAGGATGAGCTGAGTGGAGTCGGGCTTGTTCTTACAGTAGTTCACATACATCTGGAACTTATCAGCCTGAGCAACAAACACCAGTACTTTAGTCACAGGTCAGGATATCAAAATATTCAGATGCAAGATAGCCCATACTGTAGGGTAAATGTTTGTTGTTGTATAAAGAGATTACTTAGGAAACATTTATACTAGAGGAGGAAGCTGCTCTAGTGTAGTGTATATGTTCTGGGTATTTATTATATAAATCAAAAGAAGGATGGTACAACTTGTAAATGTTGATGAATAAAAGGTATATTAACAAGTCAAGTAACAACTCATACCCAAGTCACAAAACAATGGCCGACATCCTCTGGAAGCTGCTCATATTTCTCCAACTCCTTCAGGAAGATACTGTTCAGAGACAGAAAGAGGAACAATCAAAAGCCAAGTAACTGATGTGGTAAATGTACTTATCCTGTAAAAAGAGCAACTTAAAATGTGTATTTTAAAATACATTGTCATATAATACATGTCAATGGTAAAGAATACATAATGCAGCATAAGACTGCTCTACTGACTTGTGATGAAACTCGTAGAGGTCCTGCATGTTTCCAAATATGATGTGTTCCTTGTTAACAATACCAGGAGGAATCTCCTCCACTCCGCTGGTCATCTCCCACAGGTACGTCTGCACGCACACACACGCACACACACACACACACACACACACACACACACACACACACACACACACACACACACACACACACACACACACACACACACACACACACACACACACACACACACACACACACACACACACACACACACACACACACACACACACACACACACACACACACACTTCATTAAAAACCTAGAACACAATTATGCCATTGTCTTAAGTAACCCACTGAAATATCTAATGTTTAATTAGCTGAAAGAGGAAAGTAAAACAAATTAAAAGAAAAGCTTCATGCAATAAGAACAGCTATATACAATTGTTTAAAAACCACAGTGAGATGATTTAGATGACTTAGTCAAATTACTATAAGTGTGAAACACCGATAAGTGAAAACACTTTAACATTCTCTAAAGGTGAATGCTGATGTATGTGTGTGTGTTCACTACAATACTTACATCCATACACTCCCGTAGGTCTCTGACGTAAGTTTTCTCTGTTTGAATCAGCTCAGCCATTATAAATCTGAAAGGACATGCACAGGGGAAACACTGATGAACAACGGGCAGGGGCTGTACATACTGTAACTAAACACAAGTCAAACCTGTTGTGAAGACTAGTGTGTGGCGGAACAAATAGTATAAGCATTTAAAATGTTGAAGGTTCACTCTGCTTTACTGTTTCTACATTCTTTTGTAAACTACTGTGGTAGTGCTGTAGCTATATGCAGATGCATAATAAATAGACTTCAATGGGCTTTCCCCGAGCTCTGCCTCATACATTTCTGCTGTAATAGGGCTCACATGGCTTGTGGACATATGGACTGTAATATACAGGCTGTTCACACTCCCTGATGTTTGAATTACCACCAAAAAACATTTTAAACTAATGACTAAAGATATTCTATACAAAATCAGGCACACTTGTGATAAATACTCATGAGGCTCCTCTTACGCGCAACATATGTTCCATCTCCATTTGATTTCATTTGAACATTTCATCATCACTGTGCTGTGCTCATTTGATTCATTTGCATGAACTGATAATTCCTTATTATCATCAATCAATTTGAAATGAAAGCCACAGCAATACAATACAATTAAACTGAAAAATAATATGTTTTTCTATGTATTCAGGGATTCACTGAATTATTCATTGATGCATTTTTCCAGGCATGTGATAGAAAACCTGTGATGCTTAACACCCGGTGGCAATCAGAGCATGTGCCAGAGAAATGTCTGTTGCACTTACTCTTTCCTTCGCGCTGACTTCCGCTTCTCCTCGTTGAGTTCATGGGCGGCATCCCTCAGCTTGACCTCTAACCCTGGGGCACTGGCTGGGATAATGTCCAATTGCAGACCTTTACTCTGAAAAGGACACAGTGGCTTTTATGTTCTGCACAACAGGCATGGAGGCCATTCACCAGTCAACACTCCAATGTGTGATGCTTTTGCTTTCTCTTCGCACCAGTTCATTACATTGAACTGCTGGGAGATGAAATGTAAATAGGGACAGCAGTTGAAATTCAACAGCCTCAAATAACCATCTGAATGTGACCACCTGGTGCAAGGGCCTACTCTTGAAAATACAGAACAATAAAATCCAGGGGTAGTTTGTATGATTAAATTAATCACTTTTTAATCTCATACTATAACCTCTTCCAGACATGGAGAAAATCAACAGCTGTGTCTCTGTATGCTTCAATTACAGAGAATAATCTCAAGGTTTAGGATTTGGTTTATGAATAAGTTTGTCAAATCACTTATATCTCTTTTCTTTTTTAATTTGTATCAATGGTGTGAACTCACAGCTTTGTTGGAGTCGGAAGAAATGCCGAGCGCCGTTTCCAGGCAGGTTCGATATTTGTCCATGCGGAGAGAAAAGTCCCTGTAGCGCTTGTCCACTGAGGACACCCATTTCTTTATCTCCAGAGCATGGGCGTGGCCCTTGTCACAAAACCCATCCGCCAGCTGGATCAACAGCTTTACCCGCTCTTTGGTTTGCTGTCAATAGAGAGACATTTAGGGAGGGGACAGAGAGAGAAGAGAGGTGGCCGCAGAGAACCAGAGCCAGTGGAGGAAAGGTAGATAAGAGAGAGAGAGTGAGAGTTAGGAATTAGTGTGTGGCTCGATGGACACAATAGCTTGTTCTCTAACACAATAACAGTGACACTGCAACGAGGGAAGGGGACAATACACTGCCCTGGAAATGGGCCTCACAAAAGAGCGCAGGATGGGGCAAACACACACAACGAGCAGAGCAACGGGCACACAATACACACGTAAAGTCTCTACTATTTCAACCTTTTTTAACACATTCATAGATCAACATATAAACACAAGTGAACTCACGTACCTTTGCTGTGATCTGGAAGTCTTCGTGCTCTTTAAGCAGCTCCTGCGTGTGGTGAATGCTGGAGCCGGTGGATGTGTGTGTGGAAAGGTAAAACTCCCCGGTGTCATGGATCCACTCCAGGGCCTGAGGACACAACCAATAATGAATGAGTTAATTAACACTGCAGGGATTTTAGTTACACAATGGTACTTCCCTTTTAACTTTTCAAATCCCAAGACCCACAACAGGTTACCTTTAATTACTTCAATACAATGAAAGCCAATAGGTAGTTTAACACACTCGTCATTATCCTCTTCCTCCTCTCAAATTTAGTGGGACATTCGTTTACATTTGAACTGATCCTTACTTACTTTTTTCACTGTACAGTTTACCTTATGGTAATTCAGGATTAGAAAGTGTAAAAGCCACAATTGTGTAATATCATACAGGAAATATATTTAGAACAATATGCTAAACATTTTAAATGTGTAGCATTCAGTTTCCAAAGGTTCTACTGAAAGCATTTTCTATTCTTATTTTATGTATATATACATACAGTAAGCATGTATAAAGTAAACACATAGGTATAGTATATACCTGGGCCTGCAGGCTCTGACCAGCAGTGGCAGAACTGGTCCACTCAAACTGTGAGACCAGAAAGCATTTTTTTGCCCTGGGGATAAAACCTGGATCACCCTAGAATAGCCATGTCCTAGAAACATCCATGATGTCATCTGATTTTATTGGCTTAGCGCATTGCTGTGTGCCTGTGCTTTGCTATCCACACACCACAAGAGGGAGCAAAAGGTCTGCATTTAAACAGCCGTACACATTAAAAGCCAAGTGCCACAGATGCTGTGGCTTTTCGAGAATAATAGAGTTTCCAGCAGTCAAAGTCACATTTATGTAAAAACTCAGCTCAGTCTGTGGTGTGTGATGAGATACTGGCTGCAAGTGAAAACTCTCATTTCCAAAATCTGTCCTTTTCACAGGTC
Organism: Pseudochaenichthys georgianus; assembly: GCF_902827115.2. NCBI lineage: Eukaryota > Metazoa > Chordata > Actinopteri > Perciformes > Channichthyidae > Pseudochaenichthys > Pseudochaenichthys georgianus. The sequence continues at coordinate 19,728,856 of NC_047518.2, forward strand.
CTTGTATCTTTGAACCATTGCTGTTGGTAGACTTTTCTTTACTGAGAACTATTGAGTGTTTTTGTGATTTTACCTATGATCCTAGATAAGATATCCTATTCTTCTAAAACATTTTATATGTTCAGTATTGCCTAAACAAAAAGAGTAGTTTGGGAGTTATCTTTGGCAATGCTGTGTAATAAACCTGGTGTTTAAATGTACTGGGCCACATAATGATAGGCGTCTCTTAGACCGTCATTGTTGCAAAGTGTTTGCCAGCCTACATTACTTCCAGCATATTTGAAATGTATCATTACTTAGAAAAACAGACCGCTTGATTTAAAAAGAGAATACAATCAAGATGGAAGTTGCAGCTGTATGAAAACTGAAATGTCAACTTGCAGACTTAAGTTTCAGAACTGTACCCGATCACCTAAGCCTAATTTGTGCCTACTCTGTTTGTACATACAGTGAAGTACACTATCACAATAACCCACCTGCTTGGCGCTGCGTTCAAACACCACATATTGCTGGCACTGGTCCAGCCTGCGCTTCCTCATGGTCCAGAAGTGGAGCACTCTGTTCTCTCTCTGCAGCAACTCATTCAAGATGTCTGATGAAAAAACACAAAATACTTTTATTGACGATGTTTTTCATGTACGTCAGCATTATAAAGGGGCACCTGCATTCGTAATCCTGTGAATACATAAAGGAAATCTGGATAGAAAAAGTTGAATAAGCAGATAACTTGATCAAATGTTTTGAATGATAGAAGCAAAAAGCCAACTACTTACTCTTAACCTGAGTCTCTGGAGCTTTGACGTGGGACAACATGCCGGGCATGTTGACACTGTTTCTGTGCAGATACTTCAAGAAGACATCAGCATTGCGTCTGGCTAACGTGCAGGCCTGTGAGTGAGCAGTATGAGAACAAATGTAACTTGTAATTAGTCAATAGCAATAACCTTCTAACTAATAAAATATTGATGTCATTTCTTTAATATACATTTAAATGACTTGTTCACCTTGAGGAAGGCCTCTTTCTGTTCCAGGTGTTTACTGATCATGGGAGTGACATGGTCTGACTCGCAGTTAGGGCCGAGTTTATCTGCGCCGCCACACCAGTCTTCTTCTCTCTTATACTCCTGCTCCAGGCTTTCTAACACACTGCACACCTGAAACACAGATCAAACAGTACATGAAACCACCTTCTACTTCACAAGACTTGGATGCAACCTCTGAAACGGAAGATTACCTGCTCAGAGGTCTTGTAGAAAGCCACAGACGCATTCACCAGCTTCAGCCGGTCCTCCATTTTCAGCATGAGCTGCTGCCAGTGGTCTGCCACCTTCAAATCGTACAAAACAAATCAGTTTACCACCTGCAGCCTTAAAATAGCAACCACACTGCATTTTTCCCCTTTTCAAATGTTCTTTCAGAGATGTATGTTGCAAGCGAGCATTACCTTTTCTGCACAGTCTCTGATCATATCCATGTCGTAGTGGTTTGCCTGGAGCATGGCCTCAGCCTTCTGCTGCACCTGCAGTGCACTCTGATGGGTTTTCTGCATAAGAGGGAGTTAAAAAACAACAATGAAATTCAAGTTATATGAATCACTATGCCACAATGATTACTTTAAAAATACAACCCTGGCTCATTGCTGTACCCTGTAGGGCTGTTTGGAAGCAACAGAGGAAAGGCTACATAAATAAAAGCTGCACATGATTAAAGCTATGACATACAAATGGTCCTGGGGTGAGCAGTCTGCAGAGGAAATGAGATAAATATGGACAGTATCTGGTATTTCTGTGGCATAGCGGGTAGACTGAGATAGCACTAAAGGAAAGGAAACGATAAGGAGATAAAGGAAGAATGTTAGGAGCACCTACTGTGTACTGTCAATGAGGACCTTCCAATGTTACTTGCTCTTTTCTCACCACACGGGACCCATTTCAGTTTTCAGGGACTACAGTTATGGCATGCTTGTTAAAATTCAAGTCTCACACAAGCAATAATCATAAACATAGCTTTAGTCTGAGTGTGAATCCGTGTGTGTGTGTATGTGAGCTCTGAAGAAGTAGGTCAGGTAAAGACCCGCATTAATATGAGCCAGGCTTGACTGAGTTCAAAGGAAATTCACCCTGCATAATCAGTAGTAAAGAGTTAAACGAAATAAAGGCGATAGGTAAGCAGGAGAAGGGGGAAAAAGGAGGTAGAGATATTACATATTTATAATTCCATTTCATGTGTGATGAGAAGGGGAAGCAGTGGAGCGCATATGAACCTGAGAAGAGTTTGAGAAAGGCAAAAGGTTGAAGGATGAAGGGCAACAATGCAGAGGAGATGCAGCAGTGGGTTAATATGAGGAATAGAGGATACAGAGATGAACTAAGAGAAATACGATGAAAAGGAAGTTGAGGAAAATAGGGTCATAGGTATGAAGAACAGAAGGTCACTGAAAGTAGGAATCCCATGGACAACGACTTGATGCTTTTAAATGATTTATTAATAGAGTCTGAAATGATAAAAAACGATTTATACGTTTTGTCATTTTACCTCAATTGCATGTTGGAATTGTTCGTGTTCCTTCTGCAGCTGTTCAGCTTCTTGTAACGAACTGGCTGTGATCAGACCAGCATTCAGCATGGACTCTCCATTTCGGATCCAACCCAGCACCTAAAACATACAACACAAAGACTTTGGTTATTATTTACTCTTTTTGAACTGTGTTATTTGCACTAAATGCTATGAAAAAATGCAATAATCACCTCAAAAAAGGTACAAGCTGTCTTTTGGGGAAATGTGTCAATCTTCTCTGTTCTCATTTGATCTTCCCTTTTCAGCTCTATGAAGCTCATTCCCCATATTTTCATTTCTCCTCGTTTAATTTTCTTTTCAGATACAATTCTCCATTGGGTCTCTAACTCAGACACCTCTGCATTCCCTTGCATCCTCAATCTTTTCCTGACGTTCTTTGAACTTCACCTTGAGCATGTTTCCCTACCTACCTACTCAATCTTTTACGTAGTCATTTTTTCCCTTTGTACGTAATATATAGTGTTAAAATACACTCTGCCATACACACATTATCAAATTTTCCCCCCGTAGTTTTGCTGGACGTAGTTGTAGCCAAAGGGCATTGTTAAAATGTCAAGGACACTTCTCTTTTCTCTGTGACTCAGCCAGCACACCTGCTGCGTGGGTGAGAGGCAGAACTACAACAGAAGCTACGCTGTAAAAAGATGACGAAACACAACTCTGACACTTGTTTTGCAGCAACTATAGCAAAGCCTATGTTTCCATTGCACTTGTAATGCGCTGAGGAAAGACAGGTATGAGTGTTAACTGCTGAAAATCAGAGGAGCGGTATGTACACATGACATAATGCTTGAACAAACAGCAGCAACATCAGAAATAATGAGTACATACCTGTATCTGACTCATGAGTTTGGTATGGCATACCCAGTTAACAACATATATTCCAATTTCATTATACCACTACAACCGACTTCACTCGACTCTACTTGGAGAGATTGTTGCTCTTTCGTCAATCTCTATTCTTAAACAGTGAAATGTTTTAAATGCAAACGAAAAGCAGTTCTCACAAGTACCAGTATCTTGGTTTGGGAAATGTTAAGCCAAAGAAAAGGAAACACTATAGCAACTGCAGTGCATTAGTAATCTCTGGTCAGGATTTAAAGGCCATGACATTTATAAATAAGTCAGGAGGCTACAATTACCAGATTATGGTTGTGTCCAACTTTAGTCTAACAGAGTTATTTCTCAGATTGTATTGCATGGGAGAGTAAGGCAGACACATTTGAGCTGTATTGTACAATGAAATCTGAACAGTTCATGTGACAAGTTGGAAATTAGTTAATGATCTCAAAGTGGTTTAAATATTTAAAATACAAATATCATAAATAATACAAAAAACAGAAGCCACCACTTTAGACAATTCTGATTTATAAATCCCCATTTGCTTAACAGATATGGATATATTTCTGTGCCAGTCCATTGCTGCATACACTGCCTCTCTGTGGGTAGGTGAGTAAAAATAACACCAGCATCATACTGGCACCACACTCTCATCTTTCTGTCAGATCTGTTCATTAAATACAACGGCAGTGCATCTTGTGAAATGTTTAATTGCACTTTCTCTTCAACTATTCAATACTGTAGTGAAGGTTGAGACCTACAGTAAAGCCTGTTGTCTTTTGGCAGAGTTACTAGGAGAACATGCCTGGGTATGATAATTGGCTCTCTGTTTGTTTTTGTTTTCCATCGAAACATCTGTATGCTACATCGCAAACTCACATTTCCCTGCCGTGCTTGTATTCAGCTACTGAAATTGAAAGAGAATCAGTAGTTGCTATTCACTAATACAATAACAAATTCCATCTATTTCACTCCCAGTCAAGTCAGATACTCTAGTATATTTCTCTCCTTTCCAATTTCCACCTGCTCTTCTCTCTTTAAACCTTGGCTGAACATCCAACCAAACTATATCGCTCAGACTATTCACCAAGGTCAGGTAGCTATACAGAGAGACAGAAAAAAAAGAAAGAAGAGGGAGAACGATTGTTGACACGGGATGAGTCATCCAACCATGGTCATGTACAGACAGAACATGCTGTTGCCTTTTAGCACCCTACTCTGCTGTAACCTCATGGTACGCTGTAGCAATACATTGTCAGAAGGGCTTTCAACATGTCAGTTTGACCTCAGAATATAAATAGCCCCAGGTATGTTTAGTTCTGAAATACACCACATGTGGGCATTCATGTGTGAGCTATTTTCACTTCCAACATTTGTTAATCATTCATAAAATAGGCTTTAAGTATATGGTTCAGCTGTTTGAAAACCAGATGTTGTGAGTTTAATACAGGGATTATCTCTCATAAGTAAAAAGAGTGCTTTTGAAATCACACTTGCGCCCCCCAATCACAGGCTGTGTCATTGTCTATCCTTGATAAACTATCTTGTCCTTCTCTCAAGTACGTACCTGTTTCACTTCAGCCTGCAGATGCCTTAATTGGACACACTGCTCCAGATGTCTCCTGTGCTGCTCTGCTGCCAAGTCCAGCTCCTGCTGCTTCTCGTGGAGAAACTCCAGCAGGCCCTGGACCCGTGTGGCCATGTCCACATCCCTGTCGCACAACAGCTCCACACCTGCAAACAACAGACACTTTTTTGTTACCAAGATCAAGTCCTTTTATGTCCTTTTGTCAAATAGTTCATTTCATTTCAATCTTTATTTCGAACAGATTAAAAAAAATAACAAATAACAAATGTGAAAAAACAGAATACCGTATTGTTAAAATACAGTATTTATCCACATTCATGATACAAAACAAGTCTTCATATTAATAATAATAATAAAAAATCATGTGTGTCCGAAAGGGAGTAGGAGGAAGCAAATGCTTATTAATTCCCACCCCTTACTTGATCAATGAGTGTCCTTTAAATCATTATGCAAGTTATTCCTACTTACATTTACATCTATACATACATATACAATAATTTCTCATCTTCAATCACCTCTCTTCATTCTCATAGTTTTCCAAAAAAAGTGTTTCTGTACATCCTTTTAAACGGAATTATGCTTGTGCTCCTGCTCCAAACCATTCCATAAAACCACCCCACAGATTGTTATACTCATACTTCTCAGAGTTGTTCTGACCTTGAGTTGTTTAAAATGCAGATTTCCTCTCAAAGGAGGAGTCATTATATTATCAGATCAACAGGAATCTAGCAGTTTGCACACATATCTGTCATAAAATGTATCCATATACTCTATGTGGAATTAAAATAATTTCACGATAGTTCCTTTATAGAATAGCATAGCTGGATTGCTATAGATTATACATTCTGAGAATTACTCATAGATGGCATAGCGAGCTTACTTTTTTCTTTACAACATAAAGCCATGCAGACTGTGAGAGCTGCTCTTGTGAAAGCTGACTAAACAATGTGTGTAAGCCATTTCAGCACAAATCTTTCATAGCAAATTTAGCACAGGCATAATCTGTACTCGCATTAAAGTCCTGCATTGTGTGAGCTGCACGACTGGCTCTGATAAATTATTATTATCCTGAGGCAAGCTACAGAGGAAGGTCTACTGCAATTACAGTAGCAATTTAGCTAGCTGTAGCAGTGTAGATGTCTTACTGCTGAAGAGGATCTTTGCATAACGTCAGTGAGATCTACACTTCTACACCCTTACACTTTCTGACATAGATCGTTTGGCCAAACATCTTGTATCTGTGCTCCTGAATGTGTGGCTGATTTATCTCAACATGATGCGAGTTCTGGACCCTGCACATGTCTGCGGTGCTTTACTGTTTCTTGTCCAGCACTCACCAGATGCCTGTACTTCTGTGACATACTGCAGAAGCTCCTGGCCCTGGTGCTTGACGTCAAAGGTGAGGTTGTTCATAGTTAGCGCTTTGTCTGCATGATGCTGTAGCCTCTGCTCGGCCAGTGGTAGGTCCTCTGTGTCAAATTCACTCAGCTGCTGGGATAGTTCCTCGTTCCATGATTCCAGGTCTGAGATGATCTGAGAGGGGGGAAGAGAATGACACAGTAAGGAAGGTTACATTATATAAAGTAGTAGGACAAAAAACATGAATATTAAAAATGAAGGGAGACAATTGTATGAAATAATGTATGAAAAAGGTCCTTACTTAATATATAAGCTAAGAAGGTTTCATGCAGCAAATATTGCATTGCTAAGACACTAAACACCTTAAAAAACATTCACCAGCAGAAAGATTCAAAGGAGCTGTAAAGCACAGCATGAGCCATGTATTCATCCATACAATTGTATGATTAAAATAATTTTTGAATACCAAGTCAGTAAGTTTAATCGCTGTTACCTGACACCCTGGGCTGAGAGCCATAATAACAGATAACATATTACCCTGGTGATGCATGGCTGCTAAAGCAGATGTCCTGAGATGTCAGTGCTTGTCTCTGACTGCCCACACAGACTGAATCACGATACCAGGGGCACCTTGATCCTGGCACCATCCAGCTCTGTCTGTCAATGTTTTTTATTTCCTTTTTAACTGACTTAGTAGGTCTAGTCTACACTGCATTTCGAAATGCACCCAACTTTTGCTCTGGGGTATTTGGAGTTACCTATGACAAAATTGCCATAATGTGGCAGAGGCTTTATTTGCATCTTAAGAAAGAATCAGGTATTTATTTAAGACTTTTACTAAAAATATATTTTAAATACAATTTAAGTTTGTATATTGTCCATAGCTATCAATCAATCAATCAATGTTTATTTATATAGCCCAATATCACAAATGTTACATTTGTCTCAGTGGTCTTCACAATATCAGTATGACAATACGACACCCTCTGTCCTTAGCTATATTTTGTAGTAAATGTATATAATACATGCTTTTGGTTGTTTGATGAACTAAAAGCTGTCCCAGCTGTGGGCTGTTGAGAACTCCCTTTTACTGGAAGGTATATTGTGTAACGTCCACAAGAAGTGTTGGAATAGACAGAACCACTGGCTTTTATTTGTGTACCAGGTCTGGTGAGATGATATCTAAATGTCCTATTTGATCCTTTTAGGTTGACATTTACAGTACTTTGGCATAACATGATTTACGAAAGACACAACTTATCAGATTTCAACATTCATGCTCTCAGTTACTTCAGTGATATAAGCCAACATTTCTTATGGTTTGTATCCAGTGTCCGTCCAACATTCAGCTGTTTTTAACCTTATAAACTAATGTAAAAAGGTTTCAATTTCAAATGTGAGGAGTTACCACTACTTGACGTTCATGAGAGTTACATGTAAGCTAATGTTAACATGTTGTGCAGAAGCTCATAACCTTTCGTAAAATGTGATCTGTGTGCATTAATTTAAATTAGATGTTTGGCAGCTGTCCTATTTAGTTTAGCCACTTAAGAAGATAAAAGCCCAGTGTGTTTCATTGTGGTACGGTAAGAAAAAAATAGGTAAATACAGATAAACATAGTCCGAGAGAGGAAAAGAGAGACAGAAGAGTGTCGTCTGAGATCTGATAAAAAAGCAATCGTTAAGTAAAAAGATTCATAACAAGAAGGATAGCATAATCGTCTCAGGTCAAGCCATTTTTTTACATTTGCTATTTCTCAACTACTTCACCCAGCCAGAATGAACAGAACACCAACCGTGCTACTGTTCAGAGAGTTGATGTATAGTGCAGCAGCAGAACTGTATATTGAATGTATATATTGTTCTAGCATTCACAATTTACTGCAGACTAAGTGTACAGTATCTATTCTGTTGTTGTCACATGCAAATACAAAGAATAGCTGACAACTAAGAGTTAAGTGTTAGGACAAATGAAATGCAACAGAAAGTTCTGCAATAAATAAGAGCATATACATAGTTTTAAACTAAAGAACTGTTTCTTATCATTTCTCTCTTACCCTTGGTTCCTTTGAGTATAATAAACTGTGCTTCTCTCTAATTGTCAAGTACAATCGGCAGAGGGTTTACCTTCAAACTCTAGCTGTCAATAGGTTGCTGTTTCACGAAGAACAATTATTATTTTGGATCCTGTGAGCTTATCTCATACACAAACTCATGTATCTGAAAAAAAGCCTTAAGGAATAAGATGTGATTGTAAGTGTTTCTATACTTTCATAATATTATACAAAAAGGCAAACCTATTTTGCAATAGAGACCCCTACTCCGTTCAGGTAGGAAAGTGTGCTTTACTGATGACCAAAACAATAATTCCCCTGATAGAATGCCTCTTCTATATAGAAACACAACTTTCTTGGCTAGCATAAGAGTTATCTTATTTAAGTAATAACATTATAAAACCCTCTAAAATATATTTTGTAATAATTTCACAAGATTTGCGTCAAATTAGAAACTTACCAAGCAGTTATTTTCACTCTGTTTTCGTCTCCTCTTACAGTTGAGTAAAATGCCCTCTGTGTATAAATAGATCATCTCCGTCAGCTGTTGAATCTAACTAACGTACAGAAAATCTCCTATTTGCCATATCCTTTTGCAATGATACAGTTTACTGTTAGAGAGAACAACATTGTTACACAAGTGTAGGTCTCACCTCAACCCATGCCCTCACCTCAAACACACACCCCCATATGCACCAGGAGGGAGTGTCACGGTGCATGTGTGTGTGGGGAGGGAGACAAATGACTCCTCCACCCATCTTCATGCTCGAGCACTGTGTCATACTAATTCTTTGTGTGTATCTGTGGGCGTACTTCAGTTTTCAACCCAAGAGATTAAGAAGATTTACCACCATTCCCTGACTCGACATGTAAGGCTAATGTAAGACTTTTCTGTGCTTTTGGACTTAAGAAAACACAAGACACAACAGATCGGAAACTAGCCACATAACTTATATCTGCACATAGTGGAGGATAATTAATATATATGAGCAGACATTTGATAAAACACCATATACTTCCACACCATGCACAATGTGCAGTTTATTCCTTTAGCATCTAGCAATTCCAGCTCACAGGAAGGGTAAAGCAAAAGTTATGACCAGAAGAAACCAAATAATGATGAAATGATCATATGATCATTCAAATGTTGTCCATTTCAATCTGTATCATAAGATGTTCTTCATGAGTTTGCAGTAGAGCCACAGTAGTGCTTTTCTGCGTAATATTACCACATCTAGGTTTAGTGTACCGGAATGCTTACACTCCAGCTAATTAAAACTACAGCTTACCCTAATGGGAAGATCATTCATTTTGCAGCTGTAAACTAAAGTGTTAAACAAATCAATAATGGCAATGGAATAAAAAGGGCCGAGTTCATCCAAGTGCATGCAATTCATTCTGAGCGGGACATAACACATTTCAGGCCTATCCATCCAATAGTTGTGAGACATTTCACTCAAAAAGTGTTGGTGGTGAAACTCAATTTAGGATTCATCCCTGGTTCCATGTTCTTATAAAATGTTGTACATACATACAGCAGATATTGAGATATTTGACGAAAATGTCCTGACACACCGACACTAGCATCCCTAGAGCAATACTTGCAAAAACACTACTTTTTCTCCAAGCCTTATTATAGTGTCATTTATATGTCAACAGAGCATGGTTCAGAACATATGATTTGACAGCCATCCTAAACATCAAGACATCACTAAATATATTTAAAAAAAAGTAGATATCAAAGCACAAGCGGAGAAAAAGCATTAAGTCTCTCTCTGTGGGCTGTTAAAGAATTAGCGGACACAATGCAGCTAGTTTCAGGTTGGGCTGGGGACAACTAAATTGTAATGAGCCAAAAGATGAGATGCGTCAATTTGGAACATAATACTTTTAAATGTAGCACTCGTGAGAGTTTCACTGTAATTCAACCAAGGTTTGAATCTCAATGTGACTGTGTAACGGTCCTTCAGCTCAGATCAGTACCTGATCTTTTTCAGCATTTAAAGGAATGGTATGCTCATGACACTCATTTTTTAATAATTATCATCCGATAAAACAGACCAGTCTCTGCCAGTCTCTCTTTTTTTTTTTTAATCCGATGACATTATCAGTGATTTTAAACTGATTATATACCGAAATAACATCAACACTGTGGGCGCCGCCATTTCCCGGACGTGACGTAAACCATGCGTTTGGTTTTCGAAGACACGTTGATCTCCATGTTATTTACTGTAGTTTCTCTCTTCAAATATGCCTCATTGTATCGCGAAATATTGCCACAATTCGGATAGGAACAATCCACGGAATGCTCGGTTCCATCTGTTGCCAAAAGGTAAGCGTAAGAAGTACATTCGGAGGCAGTGGCTAGCCGAAATGTGGCCGGCCCGAACCGAGAGATTCACAGGCTCATGTAGGCAGCGAACATTTCAAATTTCCGGACGACTACTCTGAGAGTATGATAAAACATAACATGGGATTTATGGAACAACCATTACTTAATGGAGATGCAGTACCATCGGTCTTTCTGGTGTCATCACCGACCAGGACACCAGTTCGGCCAGTAGAGAAATCGCCCTCTGCAAGTGTGAAGCGACGGAGGAGCAGAAGTAGTGCTCGGAGTAAGAATAAGGTATGTTATAGCGCATTTCTATTGCAGCGGCTAGCCCCGTTTTAACGTCCTTTAGCGTCCAGGCCAGGACAGTTTTTGGTGGCCTTTCCATATAGCGTAGTACTGGCTAGTGTGTATTTCCCCCCAGTTTTTCCGGCCCCATAAAATCGTGATTCTATGGCCAGGGACAACGAAGCTGAGTATGCTAAACTAGAGAGGGAATCGCTAGCAAGGGTGGTACTACATGCATACATATAGTATCTTATATCATCTTCCCATTATACACACATGCATTTCCAAACATTTGGACTACCTATGTTGCAAATGTATTATCTTTTCAATTTACACACGGCATCTATTGCACGTCTGTCCGTCCTGGGAGAGGGATCCCTCCTCTGTTGCTCTCCCTGAGGTTTCTCCCATGTTCCCTTTAAACTGTGGGTTTTCTTCGGAAGTTTTTCCTTGTACGATGTGAGGGACTAAGGACAGTGGGTGTCGTATTGTCATACTGATATGTATGGCTGAATTCCCCCATCCAATCTCTTCACATTGGTCAAAATGTGTTCCTCTGCTGACGAGTCCGAACTGAAATACTCCACCATGTTTCCGTGTGTTGACAAAGTGAACGCATGGATGACGTCACGACCATCACGTGACTACTGAAAATGGCAAACATGGTGGCGGCCAGACGTAATATACAGGTCTTGATAAAAAAGAGCTATAAAATCATTATTTACCGGGGAATATCGCTGATTTCTTCAGGGTATGGTTTAAACATAACGTTTCACTAAATACTGAAGTTTTGATTAATTATCTAATGAGTGGACCATTCCTTTAAGAAAAACACTACAAAGCCTATTCGACACAAATGAAAATATGGTCCATTTATGTCTGTATTTCTCGACTTATCACATCGACTATCTAATTATCACCTCCAATCTTCTAATTATCTCCTCAGATATAACATGCCTAAATGCTTGATTAAATATCAACCATTTCTTACCCCTTGCAGCACAATCTTCCACTGCTTGATTTAATTTACTCAATCTCTTTTTTGCCTGAACATGTAGGATAAAGCTGAAATAAATATGCTTGATGCACCAAGCCTCCGTCTCCTGCTACTCACATCAATGGCGTCCCTCTCAAAGATGCGGAGCTGGAGGAAGAGCTCCAGTTTGATCTTCCTTTCTTGGAAAAGCTCCTCCATCTGGCCCTGGGCCTCGTCCAGCTGCTGCAGCACACTCTCGATGTGGGCCATGGAGCTGTTGTGGGGAGTCTTGTTGCTCGAGATGGCTGAGTCTCTGTGGAAAGGTTAAATGTAGGGGATTTAGAGGAACAGCACTTTTGTGGTCAGAGATGAAGCTTCCAGTTCTTTTGGTGGCATCCCTGAGGAAGTCAAAGAACCCCTTTTTTTTCATTTTCTAAATACTTCTCCTCTCCTTTGCTCGGTTGTTTACTTGGTCCGTTAGAGAAAATCCTTCTTCTTAGCTTTATTTTTGTTTCTTTCCTCATGATTGCTTAAGATCACAGGAAAAATGTCAGGCCATGCCTTGGGCATATAGGCATAATTGGGCCTCTATATCTTAGTTTTCGTATTTAGTTCAGTTATTTTCAGTGGTACAGGAGTTCTTTGTGTTGTGGTAATGCTACTAAACTTGTATAGATAGAACTCAAAAGAGTGTGATTGTAGGGATCAATATACTTTAATAATGTGGCTTACCCTAGAATGAATAATATATTGTAATATGCAAACAAGAGCATGTATAAGTAGTTGTCACCTGAGCTGTTGTATCAGGTCCTCCCCCTCCTTGATGACATTGACTGTAGCCTGCAGGGTGGTCTGCTGCTGCTGGCCGAAACGTTTGATCAGGTCCTGCACTGCTTCCACCGACTCTGCATACACATCATCCAGCAGTTCCTTCTGAAGCTCCTCCAACCACGTCCACAGCTAAGAGTGATTGACAGCAAAATAAATCCAGTAAACATGTAGCATCATGCTGTGTAGACCTCATGGAGAAGAGTAAAAGAGCAGGACGCAAACTAAACAGCCCCAGTATGAACAAAATCACATGCTCAGGAGGGTGGGGCAAATGCGTATGTAGAAATTGATACTTGTGCTTCCAATTGGATAGAAAAAATATGTCTAACCAGGATGTAAAATGCTGGTGTTTTGTGAATGGTCATCTTGGTAACAGATTAGCCATCTGGTGAATTGGCTCAGCCTTCTAACGCCCTGGCACACAATTCAGATTGGAGGAGAGACCCTGGCACCCAAGGTTTGTCTAACACCCACTTTGCTTACTCAAAAACATGTGACGTCATCCACTGTGTAGCTTACATTATACTTGACGCTTAAACAGACATACTGTCTGAGCTCACTGAGTGGCTGCTTTTTTTAAATAATTTGTTTTATTATTATTATCAATCTTTTTACAAGGCATAATAGTAAGCCACCTGTTCCTATTTGTCACTAAGGTTGAGTTATAAACAATATCTGAAATGACTACAAGAATCGACTTCATCTGAGTACAGTTGAATTTGCTCTTTTGCAAGTGTCTGAACTGTTTGTTTGATTGTATCATGCTGGACTGCATCCAAAGGTTTCTACAGAACTGCAAGAGGTGATGGCCAGGAGAGCTGGAAACATTGACACGCATACACATACCCAGGCACACACACATACTGACCTGAACCAGTGTCAACTGACAGATGGGATGAAAGAGATTAGTCCATATGGACGCTAAAGACTAGCTCCATTTCTAACACCACGGCTCTGACTGTCTCTATGAGTCTGAGTAAACAGGATGCAGAGGCAACACATGTTGAGTACAGTGTAATGTCAGTGCGGAGAGGTTCATTTGGACAGTGAAAGACTGTGAGCAATTAGTGTTGTAGAGATGAGCAACACAGACACGTACAGATCGCTGCCCTGTCCTGTACAGTTTGCATGTTCTTTATTTAATTTGAAATGCATGAGGCATATAACAGAGGCATGATTGTCATTATCACAGTAATGTAGAAAGCATATTGAGGCAGATTGCCTTAATTTGTGTAAATAAAAGTGCACTACTAAAATATAGAAATGCACAGATGTTTGCACTGGGAGCACTAGGAGTACCGATTATTGGCGATTGTTGGTGCAGATGTATAAAGCATATTAAAGTTTGCGAAATATGAGTACAATTATTTTTGCTTGTGTGTGACCAATTTAAATATGATTGCAGAAATGTAATCAACTAATTCAGTCATGGGGACTAACACTGTCTGTGTTAAAGTCCTAACATAGGTGATAATGGCTACTTGCTAGAAGGATTGCAAGTGTTAATAGTTTCTAGGTAATAGTGTATTTATTTCACAGCCATCTGCAAATGCAATTCTGATTGTAAAGCCATTATAAAAACAATTCTCAAAACAGCAGAAAAATGACTAATGGGTCAGTTTTATGGTTGATGAAGACATGACATGTTTTTTCCTGTGATTACTACATACAATAAAAAAGATTGCTGATCAATAAAACGATAACCATCTACTTCATCAGGCTAGTTAAAAGTAATAGTAGTACAAGCTTTAGCTTTAGACAAAATAGATGAGTCTAATCAATGTGGTTGATAGGCCTTATTAGGGTTGAGGAGAGGAGAGGTAATACACACCTCTTTGACGTGAGTATGGAAGGCAACAGACATGTCCAGCAGGACTTTACGTTGCTCAACACGTCGCACAAAGTCCTGAATGCGATCTTCTAGCTGATGGGCAGCCTGGTAAATTTCCTCTGGGTCACACTCTCCGGTCTGGGCCAGCTGTTCCGCTGCCTCCAGCAACTTGTCAGCATTGGTGTAGGTGTTCTGAAACATACACATTAAGAATCGATGAGAGTCCAAATACACTTGATTGTTACTACCAAAACAGCTTTTGAGCTTAAAAAGATGATTAAGCATATTTGTCTTCCAAAATAATATTTTACTTAATATTTGATATTAAGACTAAACATTGAAATGCTTCACACATGCATGATTTCTCATAAAAAATGTCAATTGATGCTGAGAGAAAAAGCACATCACAAGATGATTTGTTTTTGTGTTAACACTTGCACCTTGAAACTCACCTGTGCAACTTCCTCAAAGTCTTCATGTCTCTTCTGCAGAGCCCTGGCTCTGTGTAAAGACTTCCCAACACCAGTGTGTTTACTGAGGAAGGCCTCACCGTGGTTCTCTATCCAGTCGAGCACCTGGGAACACACAGATTATAAGCATGTAGTATGTATGTATTTTCAAGCAGTAGGGGGTGCAATTTGACTGGCTTGACTGTATTCAGAATCAGATCACATTAGAGTACTTTTTAGATGTCATCACTCTCTTCCTCACCCCTCCGTCTTGCTCTCTGCTCATCCCCCCTTTCTTTACTATTTCCCCCCATATGCAGTCTGTCATGTCTAAATTGCACAAGTGGACGATTAGGTTTTAACTAATAGGAAATCCAGAGCAGTTAAAAGTGTCAACATTTCCACTGTGGTGGAGATTAGCAATACATCTTTGTACATAATTACCTTATTATCTATAAACATATGGCCATACTTAATCTGTTTTTATGTATGGTAATGAAAAGGATTCACAATGCTCTCAAGTCTCAGTCATAATATTTTGATGGGACAAACACATCTGAACATTTGAACAATGCCCTCGACACTGTATGTGGCAGAAAATGGTATCACCATGGAAACCACTATCAAGAGAAAAGGGTGATGAAAGAGTGGATGGAAGAGGGGAATGACAGTAGTACAAAGATACAGCAAGATGGAGAGGGGGCAGAGAGGCAGGGAAGAGTTCATGCCTAAAGGGGAGAGATGTAGAGATGACACTATGCACCAACTCAGATGGTGATCTAAGAGCTCAGCCATCCACAGTCACAAAGAGAGAACAACTCTCACTCTCTAAACCCAAGAGGAATTGGGGGGGAAAAAGGCTTTGAAAAAGCTGGAGCTGATTATATTACATCTTAATATCACACTCTGCTATCCAGTATGGGATGTTTGCACAATATCTCACTGGAAAAGAGATAATAGGATCTTTATAACATTTAAAAAAAGTAATACAGCAACACTAAACACATGTGTTGCTATTGTAACAGCTTCTTATTTTTGTATTTGTTAACTAACTATCCAGTATACATGTACTAGTAAAATATGTCTTACATTACACCGCTTCCTATTTTGTATGTGTTCTGATTCTTATCAGCAATACCAGCTTATTCAACTACTCGGAAGCACAAATGTTTTACAGATTAAACTGAATCAAAACAAGTTTAGTAAACTGCCACATAACAAGAAGAGTTGTGAAAAGCTCAATGAGCTGTGAAAAGCTCAATAAGTTGATTAATTTAAGCGCTTTGAGCACCAGGAAAAGCGCTTTATAAATGTAATGTATTATTATTATTAATTGAGGAGAAAATGTTAGGAAGGATAGATGTGTACATGTGTAAGAGCAGTGTATAGCTAGCCCTAATGGTCACTGCTTTACCGGGCCGGGTAGTTACTTGAAATAGGGACAAGATGAGACAGCACTTTATCCTGTCTCTACTGTAGTCTCTGCTTTGTAAGTGTAGTTGTATGTGTATGTGTAGTTGTATGTGTATGTGTAGTTGTATGTGTATGTGTATGTGTAGTTGTATGTGTATGTGTGAACAACAAAACCTGCTAAGGCCAACACAGCTGCAGCTCTTGTGTTAGTTGGACTCTGCTCTGTATGTCTTTGTGTATCTCTTACTTGCTGCACATCCTGCTGAAAGACACACAGCTGCAGCCGTTGATGCAGGCGGACTTTGCGATGCTGCCAGATGTTTTCCAGCTGCCTCTGGTGGTGCAGCACCTCATGGATGATGTCTAAGACGTGGTGCACAGCCTTGGAGTAGTTAGCCGATGCCATCAACGAATCAGCACTTCCTGGTGTCAAAGGTCGCTGTAGTTTGTCCAAAAGAGACTTCCCATCCTGGCTTACCTGTTAAAGGTATCATGTAGTTTCACTTATTGCAAAAATCCTTACATTATCTCACGTGGGAAACATGGAAACCTCCCAAATTCCTTAGCAAACAGATAATAAAATGAATTATGCAAGAAAAATATGCATTATTGTTATAGTAAGATTTTCCATTACCTCAGACTCGATAGCACAGACATCTAATATTTTTTACAATATTCTTACAAAGTTACATTTTGGGAATTTTCACATTTGGGTTAAGTTAAAACATTTTTTAAAAGGACTATAACCTTCTGCTTTAATATTGTATATCATATCCAATATCTCTAGTACATATAATTGACCTAGAACATTTTGATCATGTGTAAGATTTGATGTGTAAATTAATTAAACGTAGACACACTGTGTTAAGGCGGTTTGGATAATTATCAGTCCCATTTCGTGTGGTGCGGCGGAGGCTTCAATATTTCCATGTACCTTTTTGTTTTGCATGATTACATCAGCGTGCATGTGTGAACTGACCTCAGAGTATGCTGTTGTGATGTGCTCGTACAGTCCCTGGTGATGGTGGATTGTGTCTTCCAGATCTTGGAGTTCAGAGGGCAGCTCTCCCTCACCACATGCCTTACACCATGGCTCCACTTTACTCATGTACTGAGGAGAGAACAGGCACAATACAAACATTGTATTACACAGACCTACAGATAAATATACAGTATACACAATATATATAATGTGCAGTGTCTAGGTATTGTATACTATGCATTCTATTTGGTATGTACTGTAAAATGCGATATCTTTTGTGCATGCATGACGGGGCTCTTAAGATCCTTTGTAAAGCCAGATTAACTTGTTCTATATTGTTTACATTATAACTACATTGTCACACTACAGGTAGGCACTTTAAAATTATCATTAAACCTGTATATTTTTATTTTGCGGTGACCAATTATCAGATTGTTTCTGTGAAACCAAGATAATGAAAATAACTGAAACAGTTGATTTTGCAGTGGCAATTGACACCACAATTGATATATCTATTCATACAGTATGTAAACCTGTATTTTTCACTATTGGCATACTTAGACTGCCCATATTACTACTAAGACAGTCCATGGTATAAGCATGTATGTGGACTTCAGACAATGTTTTGCCCGTTGAATACTCTCACAGTTAGCCAACAAAAACAAAGATAAACAATGACTCTGCATTAGGATATCTCTTCCTCGGCTGGCGGCTTAACTAGCTTTACATAAAGGTTTGGCATCCCAACTGTTATTGTTGGAAACAGAAAGGCTGACAAGGACAGAGACTTTTCCTCTCACTGAGAAGTGAGAGGAAAAGTTCAACAACCAAAAAGGGAGAGAAGAGGGGAGAGCTGGGTAGAACGATATGATACAAATTTGATTGACCATTTATTATTCTGTTTTATGAAGGGAAGAATGGAAAGGAGTTTGGGTCTGTTTAAAATTGCTTTGTTATAGATATCTATAATAAGTATAACATATATACTTTATTTTATATGTAATATGAGGTAGAGACTATTTTGCCAAAATTGTAACATGAAAGCATACAATAAAAATATCATGTCTGTGACGCTGCTCCCCCACTAAACCTGACAGCAACACATCAAAAGCTGACTATGAAGTATTGAGCATTAAGATTGTACAGAAAAGAGGCCACTCAGCAAACTATAGATGTCAACAACCAACTAATGCAATGTAACTGCAAACATAAGCAAAACAATGGAAAGCAGTATTGATCAATGGTCTTTTAGGTCTATTAGAGCTTGTAAATTGTAGTGTTTTTTATTCTACTTTGTTTCTCTTTAAATGTACTCATCTTCAAAATATATAAAACTATTATTAGGTTTAAATCTATTCAGTCAAATCTATTCAGTCAAGTACACATTCCAGATATTCATTTCAGCCTTTAAAGTTCTGTAAAACATCTAATATGCTCCATTCCCCCTCTTATTTGTGCCTATCATTAAAGAAAGAATACCCATTAATTCTACAACATACGTGTGCACTTGTGCATGTAATTGTCAGCTTTCCAGGGGGAGACATCCTCAGAACTTAATATCCTGTTCGTCTGTTAGTCGTTCTGCATGTACCTGGTCTGCTTTCTGGTGGAAGCTGGCAGACATCTCCAGTAGGGTGCTGCGTTCGTCCAGTGCTGCAGCAAAGGCCTTCCATTCCTGCTCCAGCTGACTTGAGATCTGCTGGATCTGCTGGGAGGCGTAGTGGCCGGTCTCCAGGAGCCGGTTCCCGACCGACATGATCCGATTGATGTTCACATAAACATTCTGTGTTCAAGGCAGAGAAGCAAAAATAGACACAACAATCAATTGGTTTTAATTCATAAAGTACTGGAGGTGCTTTGTTTGATTATCTTTAACATAGACAGGACAAAACTGTAAATAAATACTAATGTACACAAAACTCCATTGCTTTAAATCTTTAGATATCTGACCTGAAGCATAACTGACACATACACACATTGTTTTTTTCGTTTAATGTTGATGTTGGGCACCCAGGTAAATTATAAGGTGGCCAGGTAAAATAATGTTGCAGTTTCATTTTGGGTGTAATGATGCATGAAGATGAAACCATGTCTTCAAACATTCAAGATTGTCTTTACTTCCAGCAAGTGAGCAAAGTTTGTTTGTGAAACATGGTAGCCAAAATGACATTAGTCTAAGTAATATAAGATAGATTAAAAGTCAATATAGGCACCCTTGTCATCAGCTACCCGCCCATCCCTCACCACGCATGCATGCACGCACCATGTGAATAATGAAATAAGCCCATTGGCCTCTTAAGTCTTTTTTAATATATGGGCTCCAAGCTGTTTTGTGTAGATAGGAACGGATCAGCGAACGCTAATTAACAACTGTGTTAACAGCCAGTTATTATTCTATTCAATTACTGCTCCTGGAGCCTATAATGGCTCTTAGTTTGTTTATTTCAATCACGACGGGGAGGAAAGATGAACCAAACACCAGCAACAGCAAATTAAGAGTTTTCCTCAAAGTAGGAGACACTGGATTTGTACTTTGTTCTTGTTCATCTATAATGTTTTTGAAATGATTGGTGTCTTTTTATTAAAGTAGGACTTGGAAATGGTTTTAATTAGTTTTTTATTTTACTTGTAGGAGTTTCTTAAGCAAACCAAGCAAAGAGATTCCCTGTTGTCCAAAATCCCAGAAAGTCTTGGCACTGGGAACGAAAAGCACTAGATTGGAGTGCTTAGAAGTAAGGCTCATGTGATAAAGTAAGGCTCATGTGATGAATGAAGGGAGTCTAACTGCTAGAGAACTACCACAATCCTATTATAAATGTTATAAAGCAACAAATATAGGAGGAAGATTATCTCTAAGCTACTATAGATCATATGTGGTATTGTACCATGGGACATTTGTGTTTTTTGACAAGCCCAGGTAAAAAAAGGAGACAAATATTTTAAAGAGAACACACACCCATACATAAGCACACGTACATACACACATACAAATGAGTAGGGGCAGGGACGTGCACAGACATTTTGGGGGGCAGGGGCTCAAGTGAGAAAAAGGGCACATCCCATAATAATTTATACAAAAAAATGTAAAACTAAAAGTTAAATATAGTTGCACATCTTTGGCTTACCGACCAATTAATTTGAATACCCTCACACTCACGCAATTGTTTAATACTCAACAAAATCTACAAAATAATCAGTTAACACAGAGACAATGGTCTTCTTTAGTATTCACTATGCACAAGAGCAGACAACAACAAAGGAAACAATGCCACAATGTGCATGTTTTCTATGCTACTAGTTAAAATTGCAATAATAATTAGTTTATTTTAGCACAACATTAAGTCCTTTGAATTATTTTTGTGGTATTAAAATAAATAACACTTTAAAATCAACAAAAATCTTCACACAAAACTGAAAAAGGCTGTTGTCTACATAAATACGCAAACCAACCTAAACTCCAAACTACAAGTAGGCCTTAAGTTTAGTTACAACAATTACACTTAGTGCATTCTGCTCTCCTCTCCTACTCATTTACTTAATGCAAAATTATTTATTAAGAACATGCAAGAATACTGCAACTTTACTGGAATTATTTAAAAATGTCTTGAAATCTGAAATTAAATATTTTGTTAATAACTTCTTTTGTAACTAACTTTCTTTGTATCTTGTATCTTTCTTTGCACTTGGAAGTTGTTAAATATATTTTCATGTCTTCACTTGTTGTCTCTCTTTCCTCCCGTACAGCAGCAACCTTCTGGGGGCCATGTCCCTGTAGATGTCTATTACTTCACTGTGGGTAACAGGAATGTCCTTCTCAATAGCGAGGAGATCAGAAAGCCTCTCTTCTGTACTTTGGCTTCTGAGTGTGTCTTTCACACACTGGCAGCTTAGTCATTTGTTCATCACCACTCACCTTCAAAATAAGCCATGAAAAGCCGGCATAATGTGGGACAGTAAAGTGGGAGGTGCTGCTACCTGTCTGTCTGAAGGGACACCGCTGTACGCGAGACGTGGAGGGAGGGAGGGAGGGGAGAGAGAGCAGCGGAGCTTCAAAGTCTAATCTCCCGTCCTGATATTTGAATTTTTTATTCAATCAATATATTTTTGGAAAGTGTGCGCAAACAGCAGTAGATACATATTCATTTATTTAAAAATCACCCCATAAAAAGGGCACTTTCTCTGGAGGAAGAAAAAGGGCTCAAGCCCACTTTGAGGTCTATGTGTGCACGTGCCTGAGTAGGGGATTGGAGCAGATAGGGAAAAGAGTTCCGAGTCACAACCAATAAAGCCTGAAGGGCTTCAAGCCATCTGCAGGACATTATGAATTAGATTAAATAACAGAGGCTGGACTACTCGAACACACTGGGTGGTAAAAGCCTTAATTCCAAACTGATGGACAGAAAGGGGGAGGGCAGAGATAGGCAGAAGGTATTCCTAACTCAAACCTGATGAGGGTATGCAGCAAGTGAGAGGGAGAACGAGAAAAAGAGAGGAGGAAAAGCAGGGCAACACCTTTGACCCAGAGATCAGATCATCTACAGAGTAGGAAAACAAATAACACCACAGTGGAATTTGCTTTGTGAAGGAACTTCAGAACAAGATGAGCAACTGTCCACAGCAGCAGTAACATCCTTCCTGTCTTGCCAAAGGGGGATAAAACGACCCAGGCTGTAACCAGATTACTCTGTAACTTGCTACCTAATGCACTGTATTTATTTTGTTTCCAATGTCCACCATCATATGGATATGATAGTACTACAAATCCCTCAATGAATTGTGGCTTAGCGAGATGGATACACAGCACAAGTCAACATGTTGATTCCCTGCTCCTTGTAGAGTACAGCACTGAGTTAATGTTATGTATAAACAGTACATGTTCAGAAACACAATATAAGTTAGGATCCTGTTGGTAAGCTTACTGTACAGTATCAAGGCAACATTGGTTTCCTTTAGCCTCACGTGTGTGTTATGATGTTATTGTTTCTCTTCTGATTACCCAAGCAATTAACAGTAACTGTTCGAGATTCAGTCCCTTTTCTTTGATGGCCAAATAGCATAAACACAAATGGCAGATTAACAAACAGATCTGAAAAGGTTCACTACTGACACAGTGGATAATTAGTTGATTTTTGTTTTTTAATGATCTCTTCATATTTGTATTTATCCAACTATTTCAGATTATAAACAAGCCTCCTATTTACCCAAAATAATTGCCAAAATGTTGAATCATGCATTGTCCCTTTCTCCCCTGGTGATCCGGTCTATCAAACATGTAAATGATGGTCACAAGCTAAGGGTGGAAAGAGGAAGAGGGTTTTCCTTAGGCAGGTGAAAGTTCTGTGTCACACTTTCCAATGAATCTCATTCAAATTGTTCTCAAATGTGTTAGTAGTATCAACAGCTATCTGCCCTGTAAGGTACTCTGTGCATACAAATGAGGAGCCTGAAACAGCAGACACCGCTTTCGATGAATACATGACAATGGATGCAACTAGACATATATGAAAACGGAGAAACACCTGTTGTTGGTTTTAACGGAAAAGAGGATTGAAGCGAGCATGACTCAGGCCCAGATTCAAGAGGACAGAAGAGAGAAGAGTTACAAAAAGAGAAACCTGTAATTGACAAACTGCATCAAAACACCAGAAGCCCGACCACTGCTCTACCTTCCATTCCTCTTACCGACAGATACATCACTATCAGACGCCCTCCAATGAATGCTAACAGAGGATTAAGGGTATCTCAATTAGGTAAGGTATACTGAAATATATAACTGAAACTGAAATTAAAATAAATGCAGAATTGCATAAACACTAACACTATTATATCATACTGGCAAATTATAACATTATATTTCCCTCTGATTAGTTGTCCTCAGGATTACTACAGTGGATCTTGTGTTGCTGTGTATTATGTTACTTGGAGGGCTGCTTTACTGTAAGAACATCAACTTTAAGTATGATCTTTCCTTCTGTTATATATAACAATCTTAAAGATGAAGTCTATGTTTCCCCCAGTGTTCAGAAAAACCCGTATGAGTTAGGAGCCTGCTAGTAAGCTCTCTTCAGAATGATTACCCATGCAATTAATTTTTTTTCAAATTATCTCCCTTTTATTTAGAGGCCATAAGAACATATGGCAGATAAGTGAACTGAGCTGAGAAGGTGCACTGCTGACACAAACCCACACTTCTGATGAACTATGCAAAAGCAAGAAGACAACAAAACAACATGAACCTAACAATACAATTACTTTGCGCCCTGGTAGGTTCTTATCAACACCTAGATCGACCATGCTGGCATATTTTCTTTATACAAATGTAAGGCAAATCATCTCCATGCCTTTAGGGCTGTTCCAATGTTTTCTTTTTTTCTTTCATTACATATTTTCGTGCTAATATTATCAATATCTAGCATGTAAAACCTATATTGTGCAAGTGTGCATGATTTTTAAAGTGTTTTTAATCATCTATTAATATGTGTATTCACCCAAATATTGCAGATTATAATCAAGCCTCCTATTCACCCAAAATAATTGCTAACAGTTTTATTTATTTTTATCTTTAATATTTTTTGAATGCATGCTTCTTGGGTAATATTAAGCTGTCTTTGGCTCTTTTCTTGCTGTAACAAATGCAAATGACACCTCTGTGGGACGAATAAAGGTATTCTGATTCCGAATCATGCATTTCCTTTTCTCCCCTGGTGATCCAGTTTTTAAAAAAAAAGTAAATCATGGTTACATGTAGAGAGCTAAAGTTGGAAAGAAGAAGTGTGTTTCCCTTAGGAAAGTGAATATTCTGTGACATACTTTTAAAAAGTTTTTATTCAAATTGGTCTCATGAAGTCCCTCCCACAAAAATGATGTTAGTAGTATCTGTTCTGTAAGGTGCTATGTGCGTTCATAACTCAAAGTCAGATGGAGATGCGATTCAACAATGGATCAGCTTGAAACAGAAGACACTGCTGTCGATGAATACATGACAATGGATGCAGATGAATGGTTGGAACTAGAGATTTATGAAACTGGAGAAACACCTGTTTTTGGTTTTAACGGAAAAGAGGATTCAAACCAGCATGACTCAGGCCCAGATTCAAGAGGACAGAAGAGAGAAGAGTTACAAAAAGAGAAACCTGTAATTGACAAACTGCAAAACACCAGAAGCCCGACCACTGCTCTACCTTCCATTCCTCTTACCGACAGATACATCACTATCAGACGCCCTCCAGTGAATGCTAACAGAGGATTAAGGGTATCTCAATTAGGTAAGGTATACTGAAATTAAATGAATATAAATACGGAATTTCATAAACAGGAACACTATCATACTGGTCAATTATAATAACATTTTATTTTCCTTTGACTAGTTTTCCTCAGGATTACTACAGTGGGTCTTGTGTTGCTGAGTATTATGTTACTTGGAGTGATGTTTTATAATACGAACAACAACTGTAAGTCTGAACTTTCTTTCTGTTATATATAACAGTCTTTTAAGATTAAGTGAATGTATCCCCAGAGGAACAAGACATTTGATGACTGTATTATTGTACATTTTACACTGTATTAAAGGTCACATGTCATGGTCCTTTCTACTGATCATAATACCATTGTTGAGGTATATTACAATAGAAAAATACTGTGCAAAATCTGAGGCCATGGTTCTCAGCAGGAAACCGATGGACTGTCCACTCCAAGTAGGGAATGAGTCCTTACCCCAAGTGAAGGAGTTCAAGTATCTCGGGGTCTTGTTCTCGAGTGAGGGAGAATCGGAGCAGCGGGAGCGGTACTGCAGTCGCTTTACCGCACCGTTGTGGCGAAAAGGGAGCTGAGCCAGAAGGCAAAGCTCTCTGTCTACCGGGCCATTTTCGTTCCTACCCTCACCTATGGTCATGAAGGATGGGTCATGACCGAAAGAACGAGATCGCGGATACAAGCGGCCGAGATGGGTTTCCTCCGCCGGGTGGCTGGTGTCTCCTTTAGGTATAAGGTGAGAAGTTCGGTCATCAGGGAGGGACTCGGAGTTGAGCCGCTCCTCCTTCGCGTCGAAAGAAGCCAGTTGAGGTGGTTCGGGCACCTAGTTAGGATGCCACCTGGGCGCCTCCCTAGGGAGGTGTTCCAGGCACGTCCAGCTGGGAAGAGACCAAGGGGTAGACCTAGGACCAGGTGGAGGGATTATATCTCTTCGCTGGCCTGGGAGCGCCGCCTTGGGATCCCCCAGTCAGAGCTGGTTGATGTCGCCAGGGAAAAGAAAGTTTGGGGCTCTCTGCTGGAACTGCTACCCCCGCGACCCGACCACGGATAAGCGGGAGAAGATGGATGGATGGATGTGCAATTTTCCAAACTCACATTGTTTCGCATACAGCATCTCTGTAAACTACGTGTATTCACTCTCTCCACTAAACGGCTCGTTGGAGCTCTTGCCCCCCTCCCTGTGAGCCCAGTGTGCTCCGATTGACCAATCCACAGACTTCCTCACACACACACGCAGCTCAGCTGATCTCTCCTCCGGGCTGCTGCTGATAACAGACAGTTGCGATCGCGGCGAAATTCTCTCTGCAGACCCATTCTCACAGCGTTTATCAACCTTTTTCTTCTCAATATCAAGCCACACTTATTGTTTTTACTTCGGCTGAGACTTTGTGTGTGCTCGGGGTGATTCACAACGTCCGATTGTTTCACGTTGTGAATCGCGCTGAGCTCCGTGGAGGTGTGATTTCCTTGTTTAGCGATACACAGCCAAACACAGCCAAACTCACCCTGAGCACACACAAAGTCACAGCCGAAGTAAAAACAATAAATGCTGAGCTGCGTGTGTGTGAGGAAGTCCGTGGATTGGTCACTTTGGACCAATCAGCGGGGGCTTAACGTAACGGCTCCGCGGACTTAACGTAACGGCTCCACGGATTGGTCCATTTAGTTCCGGTTACAACATGACGTCCTGATGTATCCGGAAGAATCAAATGGATGATGACGTTTCACCAACGAGGCGTTTTGGGGAGTTCTTCTCTGTGTTAGAGTTTTACTCGCTACAGGGTGTACTTTGAGGGTTTTGACTCTGCACACCGTTTACATGCATAAAAACCTTCATAACACACAAGCGGACGGGTAATAACCGGAAAAGCATGACATGTCACCTTTAATGTAATGATTTAGTCCACAGAGTAATCTTTTTGGCTTTTGGGATATATTCACCAAATTGTTCAAATATTTCAATCATTAATCCCTTTGAAATGTGGACATAAATATTTTCATTGAATGCTTGACTGCATTGAAAATAGGGAGATGTTTTCATCGTAGGGATTGTAACTAAATTATTTGCACAAACTGGACTACTTTAAAAAAAAAAAAAGGGATATAGTAATATAATACAGTTTATTGGTACATATATTACAAGTTCATATGCTTCAGTGTACTAGCAGTTCTGTTTAGTGCTAATGTCCAGCAAACTGTGCAGTGGGTGATAAAAGATTAAACAATGTAGGCATGAATTATGTATGTAATTATATTATATATGTGCATTCTACTTGGCGATATGAAGCAGCTTTTTTATCTCTTTTTATAACAGATATCCTACAGAATAACATTGGGGAAATCCAGGACTTGATAAGGGAAATAGGTGAGAGGCTACAGAATAACACGGAGGAAGTCCAGGACTTGATAAGGGAAATAGATGAGAGGTTACAGAATAACACGGAAGAAGTCCAGGACTTGAAAAGGGAAATAGGTGAGAGGCTACAGAATAACACGGAAGAAGTCCAGGACTTGATAAGGGAAATAGATGAGAGGTTACAGAATAACACGGAAGAAGTCCAGGACTTGAAAAGGGAAATAGGTGAGAGGCTACAGAATAACACGGAAGAAGTCCAGGACTTGAAAAGGGAAATAGGTGAGTTGTTTATGAACATATGAGTCATGGTAACTAACAGCTAGTAACTTGGAACGATTGCTTACTAAAAAAAACAATAAAAACAAATCATTGATCAAACATTTAATAAGTTGTGTAGAACTAAACTGTTGCACATCTCTACAGTGAACCTGAGAAACAGCTCCAGATCAATGTACCTTTCCATCCTGGACAACTCTAATTGTTCCGGTGTTTCCCAGTGTGATCTGTCCATGGACAATAACAAAGTGTTAAAGGTAAGAAAAAGAGTTGTGTGTTGGTATCCTTGTAAAAAAATATATAACAAAGTTCAGCATATTAATTGGCTTTATCTTAACTAACAACCATATTTGCCTTCACAGGAGCAAAGGGATTCAATCAATTCTTTTAACAAGACCATTGAAAATGGATTCTGCCGATTGCCGATCTCCTGCAGCAGTAACTCTACTTTAGGGAACATGACCAGGCATTAAAGCCAATCTGGAAACAAATCTATAATGTAACTGGAAAAAACACTTCATTTATCCTTAACCATGTTATCATTTGTTATCATTAATGTGTGTACATTGTCAGTTATGTTGTGCTATACTGTATGTTGTACAGGTGTAATATATCTACCATATTGTCTTGCTTTTTTAATACTATATACACACAGACAAAATAGGATTGGTTTACCTGCAAAATTGTGACAGAGCTTCTGCACCATATGCAATGTTAAAAAACTCATGTAACGTTAACTTATATCATGGTTGAGAAACCCCTTCATTACCAAACTGCATTTGTCAAGTGTCTCCTAAAGGGGGCATTACAGTAACATAACTCCATCTAGTGTATTGTGCATGATACTTGCTAGAAGTCACCACTAGCATTTGGTTTATGTCATAAACCTAAACTTGATGAAGCTCATATGAATTTCCAAGCCAAAAGCAATGATCACTAAATAATACAACATTTCAAAAACAGTACCGGTAATGCCAATATTTACACATCAGCAGTAAGTGGTACATGACATGTGTGTAAAGGTACTTGGTTTCACCTTGCTTTTTCTTTCCATACTTTTTTCCATATACTGTAAAATACAAGAGGACACAGGCAGTATTCTACAAAAGACACAAACACACCCTGACACTACCTATTTCCATTCAGCCATGCAGGCAACAGGAAGGGGAAACGCTGCTTCCTGTGGAAGAATGGGCGGAGGCAATAATGGTCACCCTATTGTTTGTGTGTGTGTGTGTGTGTGTGTGTGTGTGTGTGTGTGTGTTTCAAGTGTATTGATAATATATGTGTGAGTTTAAACTCCAGTACCACCTGTCTGTTCTACCACTGTTGTCTATGGGTTATTGTTCATCTCAAACTACAGTGTGTTGACACTGAAGCTACCTTTGGGACCTGGTGTCACACCGCTTGTTGGCCATGCTTCCTGACACCAGTGGGACTGTGAGTGGGGGGGATGTCAGGCCATGGGCCCCTTTCCCCTTGGATGCAATGGTCTCACTAACAATAGTTACAGTTTGACATTAGGAGTGAAATAAACATGATTTACATGATTGATTTTGATTTTCCTGTTGGTCCTTGTTTTTGTATTATAGGAAATTTGCTTAACATGTTTGCTTGTTTCAATTTCGATGACTAAATGCGCTTTTTGTCATTGGTACATATACATGTCACTGATGAATTGTGATGTAAAAATTAAATACGATAAACATATAATGGAATTAGGGCAGTGAGGGTGTGATTTGTGGAGGGTAGAAGACAAACACAGACAGGAAGGGTATTGATGATTTTTTTTAAATGCAGAGTGCACAGTTTACAGTAAAAATATCCTTAGCAAAATCCTTAGCCAAATTAATCTGCAGCAAAGCTGTGCAGATTACAGTACATGAGGGAAAAGAGGGTTGTGGAGCAGAGCAGCAATGGGAAGCAAACAGTTATGGGAGGGGCATGGAGGTAATATGGTTCAATTATGGGAACAACACTGTGACAAGACATGACAGAGCGGGCAGAGTTGAAGCACAGTGGAACACAACTGAATCATTTGAGGCCAACAGTGGCAGGACAGAAAGTATTGTTCTACAGCAATCGACAGCCTGAGGGAGAGGCTGGTTTGGGTTAAAAGATGAGAAGCATGTATGTGTGTTTGGTGATTGTACAGGGGTGGGAGGTCTTAGCTTGTCACTGTGAATGACAGTAATGATGATAGTTGGAGAAGGAATCATATTGTTTATCTGCGTGTGTGAACGACGAGACAAAGTCTTACCATGCAGTTCATGGCAAAGTGGTTGTGCTGGGTCTGCAGCTCGACAGCATGCTGGTGGTTCCCTCCGATCTCCGTGTAACTGGTGAGAAAAAGGCCTTTGTTGTGCATGATCCAGTCGAACATCTATGGGGAGGAAATGCAGTTAGTCTTAGATAGAATTACAACTGAAAAGGGTCTTTCGATCTCCTGTACTCACAGCAACAGCAGTGAGAATGAGAGAGTTGCTTGGTGTTTGTAATTGACTAAAATCTTTTATCCCTCCACTGACTAAATCAATTAGCTGTGTGCATATGTGTGTTTGTGTAGTGTCATTTTAATGTTCCTCCCACTACACGTTTGGTGTGTGGAAAAGACGTTTAATTTAATTTAATTACAGCTCTGACACTTTCCATAGCAGGCCTCTGCATTTGCCTGCAGCTCAGTTTCATATTTTACATTTCCCAGTTGCAGCCACGCAACTCACACTCTCTCGAAATCTGACCACATACAGCCATGCACGCACATACAAACACACCCCCTTTTTTGCTCTGTTTTCATGCACACAAAAGGCAAAGCTCAGTCAAATAAATAAAATAAAAATTAATCTTATTTTGAAAAAAAACTTTAAAAACTATAAGTCCCCAGGAAGGGAAAAACACATGATTTATATTATTAATAATTTGTGTGTTAACCCTCTTTTAACACTTGCGAGTATTTTCTCTAAGGAACCTTATCTGCAATGCTACATACATCCACATCCCTGTTAATCTGGGATGCACAGGGCTGATCTGAGGACTTAAATGTCTGGATTAATGTAATGTTTAAAATACCCAGCTAAAACTGACATGCATGCATTGCACATGCATCAGATTTGCTCCTGTGAGCCTGAAATACTTGTATGTGGTGTATGTAAATAGACTGTGACTTGACACAGAATATGAGGGGGCAGTGAAGAACCAAATACAATCTAACTGGTTTCAACATTCATGGTAATAGCATGGAGGATAAGCTAACCTTCTCTGCGTCCTGTTCAAACAGACGCAGCTGGAAACATTGGTCCAGCTTCAGTTTTCTCATGTGCCACAGCTGCTGCAGATTCTGTCGTGTCCCATGCAGCTTATCCAACAAGCCTGTCACTTTAGCTACTAGGTTGTGTATGTCCACATGCGCATTGAAGCTGTGATGATGGTCGTTGGAATCTCCACTAGCTCCGCCACTACGGTACCCGCTTTCACTGCTACTTCCACCTCCTGCAGTTTGTAACTGTAGCCTTTGCAGCAGCCTCCGTCCTTGCGCATCAAGCTCCTCCACCGACGCCTTAGTGGCCCTCTTCTTCAGCCCAGCATGTTCTTCCATGAGCCGTCGGGCCCCCTCCAGGTCCCGCGGGAGATCACGCTGGGACAAAGTTTCCTGGAGCTCCTCAAAGCGTGCCAGTGTGCGTGCGGCATCGCTGGCAAAGGTCTCAAACGACAGCCGCACCTAAAATGAAAGTCAAAAGTAAGCTGCATTTTCCAAAATATAAATACTACTGAATTTCTACTTAAAGACTGTTTTCTTAATTAAGCAGGTCAAAGACTGGGGTCAGCTTGTGTCACTAACACATCTGAAGAATAGAACAAAAAGAAAAAGTATCCAAACCTCAATCCAGTCATCATGGTTGTACTCTAAGCTGCCCTCAAAGTCAGCTGTCAGCTGGGATTGGTCCACAATCTTGGATAAACCGTCTAAGGACACCATCACCGTCTGGTGTGGGTGGGTGTATGTGGGACAATTGGAGTTGAAGGTGAAAGAGGGACGAATGCAAGAAAAGAAAAGAAGTGAAAACGTTTGGGAATGGAGAGATGGAAGACATAAGGGAGACAGTGAGATAAAACCAACCACAATGTAATCAGCAACAAAGTCACCATAAACTTAACATTTCTCAATACTTCTGAAAAGAATTTGCAGTCAGTGGCTCCACAGGTCTACTATTTAGATAGGTGGGGTGACCCCAAAAAAAACATTCCAGACATTTTAAACAGCGTTCATGTTATCGTTAATGAAATGGAAATACAAACACTGAGGTAACACTATGAAAATGAAAAATAAACAGGCAGAATTGGGGTTGGATTCTGGAGCCCTGAGTGCTCCTCTGTAAGGATATTATAACAATTGTTAACTGCAAGCAAACAAAGACACTTTAATAGGAAAAGTTATAGTTGGAGGGTTGAACCTACACATATGTTTGCAGCAGGGAGTCGTGCAATAAAAACACCAAGTTGTTCCCCCATCGATAACGCTGCAGCAAGAGAGTCAAACCAGGGACCTCCTGCCTATCATTGAGACCTACTCAGATACAGTACATGTTCAACATCTGTATCTAGTGTTGGGTTGAACCGTTTTGCCATGTCCTATATATCCTGGTCCCTTAGCAACTGGGTCAGAACTAAATATACCAGCAGATGCCCACATGGGATAGAACAGTGCAGCTGTCACCAAGCAGCGGCCCAATTAGACATGATGGCTATGCCAACAGAACTCTAACAGCTAAAACCACATTGTTCATTTATCATATTTAATAAAGTCATATTGATGTAAAGATCACAACAATCCATCTCTTGTAGAAAAAAAAGAAAATAATGAAAAACCTGTACACTCAAAAGAGACTAACGGTTATTGTACAACATTCACAACAACAAAACCAGACATGATGAAATAATTTGTTTTGTGTCTTAGAAATAAGGTAGTGTCACCAACCTCGAATTCAAACTTTGAGCTGCCGAAGTTGGTCCTCTGCTTCTGCCAGAAGTTGTCCGGCTTGATGATGAGTGTGACGTGGATACAAGAGGGGAAAGACTCCTGGAGGATCTTCAGCAGAGGCTTGATGCTGTCCCACTTAGAACCACGCATGTCCACAATGACTGTGAAGCCATGTCTGGCCACCTCCTCACTGCAAATGAACATATATAAAGATGTCAGATCTTAAGATAAAGAGAAAATAAATGATCTTTTTATGCTGAAGAAGTTAAGGAAAGAACTGTTAAACTATTTAGTCACTGTCAATGTTTCAGTTATTAAGACATTTAGAGCCACGAAACAATTAGGGAAGGAATATGCAGAAAAGATGTAGAAGTCGAGAATGTTGAGTCAAAACATCCCATGCAATTATGTAAAGCGTCTGGAAAAGCAAAAAGTAGATAAAACATTGAAGCGTTGAAATGTCCACTGCTGCTTACCAGAAGTCCTGCTGGTGAATAAGTCCATAAAAGGTTGTTTCTCAGTGTTAAAGGCTTCAATCTGAATGTGTCTAGCTAGGAAACAGACGCAGGCCCTCCTGCTCTAACTCACTCTGACCTCACTCTTTGAAAACAGATCGGTGGCCAAATGGGAAGAGAAAAACAGAGCAGAGAGGAGGGGGAGAGAGAGAGTTAGAGAGCGTGAGGGAAGAAATATTTAGACAGGAGAAAGAGAAGTCAATCCGACCTCCCTCTGAGTAAGTGACACTTGGTTCAGTCTGACAAATCTTTTCCTCTCTAGCCTTACATTTTGTGACTTTTGAAAGCATTGAAGTCTAAACTGAAACACACATGTCCAGATTCAGAGCAAGTTATTTACTGCAACATTTATATGCACCTCTGAAAAGATGTGAATATATTTTGTTTTAGGGGTTATAGCTGATAGTTTTATAGATCTATAGTTTGTTCTTGGACTTTGATGCCAAATTGCAAACTATGCCAGAAAGCCCTGAGGGAGCCGTGAAGAAACCTGGACCCAATTTTTGCAGTACTTAATTTGGACCACATATCGCCTCAAGACAAATCTCCAAACTCTGCTGTGGAAAAGGCTTAAGCACCAAACCTTTGCAGAACTAGAAAGCATCAGGGGATCAGAAACGGCAGAACAGAACAGCCATGCTCCCTCCAAGCTATCTGATTCCAAACAGAACAGCCTGGAGCTAAAATGTGAAGAAGACATTTTCTAGACCAGAATATCAGCATGCAATGAAAACCCTGTGAGAACATCATGTGGCTACATGCTTCCTGCATGTAAAAAGGAAGGGAAACACAACAAATGAATAAGACTTAAAAGAAAAAATAATTGCAATTTTAATTGTCCAGTTAGACATGATCCCATTCATACTAGATATTATTAAAAGCAGGATGGAAGAGATGAGAGTTACCTAAAAGGAACGAGTGGTAACCTACATAAAGGGGTAGTAGCTTTTTCTAGAGAGTAAGGAGGAAATGAGAGGGGGGAAAAAGAGGAAGGGGGGTTGAATCTTCACAGAGAATCCAAAATAAAACCATCCCAGCTCTCTGTAGCCTCGGGTTATGCTTCAGCATTTTAAATCAAAGCAAGGTGGGAAAGTCTGACACAAAGGAAGCGATGATATGTGTGTGAGTGCGAGTCCATAAGAGGGCAGGAGGAGGTGTCTGTTTCAAATTAACCCAGGATCAAGAGAAAGGTCCAGGGCAGGCGTATAGGTTAGTGCATTTGCATATGAGTGTGTGTATGTAACAGTAGGAATCTTTCACTGAAACCCTACACATGGTCATACCTTGGAATAGTAGCTAGGTAAGCTATGAGCCTGCGCAGGTCCTCAGGTCGTATTCTGTCGTGGTTGCTTCGTGCAGGAAAGGTGAGAACGGGACCTCCACGTCTGTCTCTGCCACCTTTGGATAGAAATCAAACAACAAAATAGTAAATAAATTGCTATAGCTTGACTGTAGCTAAGCTAACTGAAGAACAGGTCATGAGAGGGAATTTTCCACATGTGCTGAGTTCTGTATTACTGTGTCACCAGTGTGATGGACGTGCAACTTGTACAGGGTTTGTCTCAAATAAGGGCTTGGTCATTAGCAAACACATAAACTCAGGAGTTGTGTAAACTCCACACAGAAGCATGAACCATCATATGAATAATAAACTAACAGACTGAAACTGAAAGGGATTCATTTGACTTTTTAATTGCTTACTGTGATGCTACTGGGTTCAGCACTGAATACAGAATACAACACATAACAGATGTACAGTGCATAGTTCTCTGGGATGACAGCAGCTTATTTGCACGAGTACCATCTGTGAATAAGTCATGACTGCATTGAGTCAAATTAAAGTGTCAGGGGTCAAGTTAGTCTCCGTTTGACAAGATAAGTCCTGTAATAGCACAGACTGCAGTGACAAACAACACTGAGTGAAACTGAACAGACAAAATCACTCTCTCATACTCTCTCATAATTATGGCATTGGCCAGGCAGTTAAAACGAATGGGGTAAAGGTCAGGTCGAGACCATGACGAGTCAGATGCAGTTCACAGGAATGAGTGAGCACACTTAATTATACTAACAAGTAGACATCACAGAAAGTGGAGCTTGAATCATCACACCCAAACTGTTGTGTTGTGACAACTAGGGGACAGCATGTGCTCCCATTGGAAACAATTGTGTCTTTTAAACACAAAGTAGTGTTACTGTTTTACTTTTGTTACTGATACTTTCAGCTTTGTCAAAACTATCTATTTGAATGACGTAATCCCACTTTAAGCATTCTTTTCTTCTGATACATTTGTCCTACATCAGTGTGCAAACAGGTTTATGAGTAGAGTACATATCTGACCTGAGAGAAAGGCAACCTTCTCCTTGAGGATAGGAAGCACATCGATGGCCTTCATATCCTCATTGCGATGAAACCCTGAAACAGAGAAAAACAGAGAGAGGTCAGTAACATAGAACAGAACAATCCAGTTGATTTTTTTGTTTTTATTTTCACATCGATGTGATACATTTAGTCCGTGCTGAGTTGAGTAGTTTTATAGTATGTTCTTCAAATGTCCTGTTTTGCATGGCTTAATTAACAGCTAGCGCAGTTAATACCATGAAGCAAGATGAAGGATTTTAACACAAACTCCCAAACTCTCATAAACATACACACCAGTTAAATGTTGTTGGTGCAGTATCAGAGCATAAAGTCCCAGACAGCTGATTTACAGTAAATGATGCACGGTACACAATAACGTAGGGATGTGCAACATAGTCAAATCATTTGAGATATTGTATTAGTTTCCACAGGCATACCATATCTGAACTGGTTTAAATACAGTTTATTCAGATTTGGTTTATATTATGCATTATCTATCACTGCAACAATGAATAATTGAATGGTTGCCAAATATATAAAAAAAAAATCACAAAACAAAAACTATCATATTATTGTATATATATATATATATATATATATAATCGTATTTACAACAATTCTATTCTTAAAATGCAGCAAAGGGACATGCAGAAACCAGAACACTGGAAAACAAAATAATCTATAGCTTAAATATACTGTGCAGTTAGCAAAAAATACAGGCCAGCCATGACATTGACAGCGTTGACCACTAAATATATGCATCATGTGAGAGAGGAGGTGTCGGGGGCAGAGTCTCTGCAGATGCAGTTAGCTTGTGATGTTATCAGATATCGCTCTTTTTGCTCTGAGTCATCTATCTCTCACACACACAGACACACACCACAAAGTGTACTCCTTTACATAAGTGCACAAGGAGCATGCATATTAAGTTTGTACAGCAAATCATATTCATAAAGAATGCCATAGAGGGAAAAGAACATAACAATAGGAGAAATGTTTTTGAGCTCTGTTTTGGTAAACAGAGCTTTTATGGTCGGAGAAGAAAAATAAATACTGTAGGAAAAACAGCTTTACATAAACACTGTGGTGCTTTGACAGTTATAATATAAACATTTAATCACACTGACTTCACATGGAAATTAGCTAATTAGATAGTGGCTAGACTAAGTGCTTCATTATGCTCTCATAGACACATATACAGACCGAATGCCCTCAAATAAAAGCAAGACATTATTCAAAATGCATTATAAACTACAGCAAAGCCACAATCTTGACTTGAGTGTTTTCTCCCTAAAATTGGAATATTTCTCATTCCACAGAGTTATACAAGCAAGGAGGAAAACTGTAACATTAAGAAATGTTTCAACACAAGTAAGTCTTCTTCTTTCACGTTGCAGATGCGTTGCAACCTGAGGAAATGAAGGGGAAAATTAGATGTGACAGAATACAAGCAAAGACAGAGAGGGAGTACAGTATTGGATGGATATATAGATTAAAAGATAAATGGATCAAAGGCAGACTGAAATGGATAGGGACAAAGACAAAGTGTGTGGGATGGAACGACAGTAACAGAGAAGCACAAGCTGAGGGTTTGAGCGAGAGAGTGAAGAGGGGGACAGACAAAGCTGCAGTCTACAGCGAGACAGATAATAATAAAGACACAGAGACGGCTAAATAACTACAGGTCCTGTAATATTGATTTTTACCACGTTCTGGGGGAGTTAGCCGTAGCAGGCCTGGAGGAAAGCACATTAGCTCCACGTGGGAAGAGTCACTGGAAACAACCTGACTCAGGGATAATGTCACAACCAGCTGAGATGTGTTGGAGCTGAAGTAGCACTAATGCTTTTATTCTCGAGGAGAGAGAGAGAGGCTAAACAGCTGAGTGAGTCCCTGGCAATGCACGCTCATAGTTTTTATGATCTCCCTCTCTGTGGCTGTCTCTTTATAACCTTCTGCACCTGTTTCTCCTCCAGACCCCCTAAAAACAGAGACTTTAAAGAGTGTCTCAGTGTGTGCATTGAACATCAGCACCACAGGGCCCAAGCAGAAAGAAATACAACTCCACTTGCACTTTGTGTGTTAGCACATGTGTGTGAAGCGTGCCCAGACACATTCCTCACTGTTGTGGTTCATGTAAGATACTGGTGCTGGCACAAAGCCAACACTGACCTCTGTTATAATGCTGCAGCCCAGCTAAAGCTGCAGGTCACGCTACACTAGACCAAGTGTGGCAGAAAGATGGACATACATGCAATTGTGGGCTTCATGTGAAAGGCTGCAGTAGTGTAAGGCTGCCATTTAAGTTGCACATCCTAATGCTGGAACACAGGATTTTGCAGATAAGGAGGGAGAATTCCAGATAAAGTGTTGTATGAACATACGTAACAATGGTGAGCAGCATAATATAAACAGCTGCTAGTGAAGAGTTGATGGCCCATTACTTGTGGTGTTAACACAGTAAAATAAGGCACAATGGCGCAAGAATGCAGTCAACCACAGAGCCTTTTCACATTTTCGTCATGTTTATATCCCGCAGAGATAAAGTATTACCCTACCTACACACTGTGATTCATGAAATCCCATCCTCGCCCCTCGCTAACACACTAGCACACACAGGCACGCACAAAAACCTCCTCTCTTCACAACACACAGACCCTCATTTACAAGTCTGCCGAGCATGAAATAAAGCTTTTCAATCACACACTGCTTGTTCATAACACTCTCATAATGAGAGCAATCCATTTTTACTGGCAGGCTGCACTCAGTGCCCTGTAAAATGAGGCAGAATGCATAGCGTTCGTCCAAGCATTTTACAGTGAGCTTCCATTGCGATCATTCTATTTTAAATGTGAAATTCAAAGAAGAAAAATTAAGAGGAAAAGTAGAAAGTAATTTATTTTTCAGTGCGCACATCTGTCCTCGCATATACAGAGTAACTGGAGGTACAACGTGGTGACAGTCAGATGAAATCAACTGCACACATGACAGGTAGTGGATCATTTAACACACACACACACACACACACACACACACACACACACACACACACACACACACACACACACACACACACACACACACACACACACACACACACACACACGCACGCACACGCACACACACACACACAATGCAAGTATGCTACCTTTCTCTCTCTAGGCTCAGAAAAGGAGACATCTTGTAAATACATCCATCAAAGTGACAATGCTAGTACGTCATGTGGAATATATTCTGTTGAGTTGGCTTTACAACATTGCTTCTGAGCCATGCACTTAGAGTACAACTTTACAACTACATATTTAGGCAGTTGGTGAAATATTTGTCACTTTTTGTTAAGCTCATATCCATTTTATAAATTTGTAAAATATTTTATTTGCCAAAAACAATGGAATGCTGCAAGGGAATCAGATACAAACATGTGTTATCCTCTTGTCGTGTCGGGGAACAGAACTTGGGAGACAAATGGGAACTTGTTGTTTCTCACACCAAGCGAAACTGCAGCCATTGGCTAACATACATCATTTATTGGTCTTACATGCCCAGTCAGTGTTGGTCCAATCACATGCCTGCCTGCAAATGCCAGTAAGCCTAATTGTGTACTATTAGAAAATGTGTCTTTGAGCAATGGCAGAACATTCTAAATGTGTGGTTTCACCCAGCTCAAACATCAGCCAACACCTTTTGGGTTAGAAGTGATGTCACACAACCAGAGAATGCAGAGGTGAAGACACACAATTGTAGCTTAAATGTAACTTGAAGACAAATAATGACTACATTTGTACATGCCATACGTGCAGCTAGAGCAGAAAGTACTTTTTAATTCCTGTAGCTCTGTGAATTAGGAAAGCAAACAGACAAAGAGAAAGAAGTAGCAACACAGATTCTTTAAGCCCTTTCGCTCCATCCACAAGGCTTGGACCCTACATCCTCAACATCACATTGCTGTGTAGCAAAGGGAACACAACATGACAACACATAGAAAGTGTGCCAATCCATTTCCTTTTGCCCAACTGACTCCAGGCCGAAACCACGATAGCATGCAGATGTGAATACTACAAGATATTTTGTTTGTATCTTGAACCAAACCTTCGCACCACAGACTGAAAACATCCTGTATTCTTTCTAAACAGGTTTACAGAATTGTTTCTAGAGGGCTTTAATGAGATGTAATGGGGAATGAACGTACTAATTTTAGATCAGAATGGGACAACATTGTATAAACCCCTGACCAAAATGGTTACATGTCAGGGATAAACAAGCAATTTCTTCACCTTCAAGTATGAAAACCATAACCCATAATCCCAAAATGAACACAACTGCATATTTGTGCCGTCCCTCCACACGTCAGAACAGACGGCCTCAGTACATTGTGCCAATATCTTTGCTTCCAATCCTTTAGACCACAGGCTAGACGTTACATGGTACATCTGAAGCCTGGCACGGCCCACATGATACCAATCCTCTGGCTCATGACCTCAGATTCAAAGCAAGTACAAGCTAGGCTGTATGTGTAGAACAAACCAGAGCCGCCCGCTACATACGCTGCAGAAATAGTACAGTCCAATTCCCCTGGCTGTAGCACCGCCCGCCTCAGCCTGAACCTGATAACACGCATCCCAGCTGCCAGCAGTGATTATGGTGGTAAGATCCAAAGATTCAAAGGGAAACTCTTGAATGTATTTTATTTATTATTTATTTGTAATCCCATCAGTATAAATGTAAGCCCTTTTTGAATATAGTGTCTTCTATTTACGAAGATTTAGAGTGCTTTTGACTGTGAAGGATTTCAGATGGTTTCTCATACTTTAGTTCTGGGTCAGAGCGCAGTATGTGAACCTAGCTATGAGTTTGGCTCACTTTGGCCTGACTTGGACTGTCTCAGAATATGGGAAGGTTTGAGAAAAACGCAGAAACAGAGGAGAAGTGTGAGAGTGGGTTTGGTTTACTGTGCTCGTGTTATATGGTGTGTGTGCGTGTGTATGTGTATGTGTATGTGTATGTGTATGTGTATGTGGTATGTGTATGACGTGTATGTGTATGTGGTATATGTGTATGTGGTATATGTGTATGTGGTATATGTGTATGTGTATGACGTGTATGTGTATGTGTGTGTGTGTGTGTGTGTGTGTGTGTGTGTGTGTGTGTGTGTGTGTGTGTATGTGTATGTGTATGTGTATGTGTATGTGGTATGTGTATGACGTGTATGTGTATGTGGTATATGTGTATGACGTGTGTATGTGTGTGTGTGTGTGTGTGTGTGTGTGTGTGTGTGTGTGTGTGTGTATGTGTATGTGTATGTGGTATGTGTATGACGTGTATGTGTATGTGGTATATGTGTATGTGGTATATGTGTATGTGGTATATGTGTATGTGGTATATGTGTATGTGTATGACGTGTATGTGTGTGTGTGTGTGTGTGTGTGTGTGTGTGTGTGTGTGTGTGTGTGTGTGTGTGTGTGTGTGTATGTGTATGTGTATGTGTATGTGTATGTGTATGTGTATGTGTATGTGGATGACGTGTATGTGTATGTGGTATATGTGTATGTGGTATATGTGTATGTGTATGACGTGTGTATGTGTGTGTGTGTGTGTGTGTGTGTGTGTGTGTGTGTGTGTGTGTGTGTGTGTGTGTGTGTGTGTGTGTGTGTGTGTGTGTGTGTGTGTGTGTGTGTGTGTGTGTGTGTGTGTGTGTGTGTGGCAGGATTTTAGTGAAACCAAACAGAACCCAGACAGAAAACAGGGCACAGGCCTCTGGAGATCATCAAGGGAATTCACTACAGCACAGCACAATGTTTTTATCTCACTCTGACAAAAGTAACACATCAGAGTCTGTCAGGAAACACCTAGCCCTGAGTGTCAACCAGTAATGGTTCAGAGTCTACAGCCAGAGTAATACCAGAGAGCTCTTCTTATGGGTTGCATCTTCAACATTTTCGAAACAGTTTTCTTTGATAGAAGTGGTAAGACAGTATGTCTCTTTATGTGGTTAAAAGGTCTACTTAATTACAACTACAAAGCTTTTTATCACCTGGTTGTTTGAAACAAGCCAATAGGAGGTCATAAAAGGCGAAAAATAAAGTGGTGTCAAACACTCAAACAGGGATTATTTCACCATTTCAACTCAAATGAACAACGAAGCTTTCAACTCTGTAACCATAGTTTGATTTGATCTACATTCATTATCTACGCTGACATTGTATCTGCCAGGTGTTTCCTCTATTTCTGCTTAATCCCTTTGTTTTGAGGTATATTTGAATGTCATTGCCCTCATTTTTTAGCAGGCAATGTGATTCTTAAACCTGGTTTATATGATGGGCTGTTATTTGCAGGTTGTAAGTCACGTCCCCTGTGAGACAACCCCGACTAGAGTATCAGCAAGTGTATGTTGCCCCGGTGCAACAGGGATAATACAAACAACTTAGAGCTCCATCTCTCTGACGCTGCATTTCTCAAACTTTCTTTCTCTTATGCTGGATATCCTTTTAATCTTTCACTTTCATATACACAGTCTTTTAATTCCTCCCTCAGATACAAATGCATTTCCATCAGCCTCCACTCTACTCCAGTGCTGTGACCTTCAGCAGGAGCTGGCAGGGGGCCTGGGGACTGTGGTGAGCTCAACTTTCATCGGGTTTCTCATATTGTTGTTACAGTGTGGCTTACAGTAAAAATAACACTTTGCTCCTACCGCAACCCCTCGACCTGCATACAACCCCGGAGCACAGCAAAAGAAGGTATGAATAAGTCATAACAAATGGGAAGGGTAGGACACAAAAAGGAATCTCATGGTCCGCTGTGCTTCAATGTTTAGTGTGGCGCCTTCAGATAAAACCATGCCAACTCGCCACTGAAGAATTAAATGTTTCATCCTGCTATTGATTTAAGCTGAGCAGCCGTACAGTATGGTGTCTCTCTGCAGCTTCCAGAACTTGTTATAGTTGAAGTCTCTGAAATTGGCTGCACAGATTAAATAATTTCATTATTCCACAAGTGAAATTCTTCAAATCATTTTTTTTTTTTCTACGCAACAATGCAGCACTTCAATCTAGAGGATGTTTAATAATCAGTACAAAATAATAAGTTATTGATTAATTATTTCTTTATTAATTATCTTTCAACTGACTGCCCAGTGCCCAGACATATAAGTAAGAATTGGAGACACGTCAAGAAGCACTGTTGTACTACAAGTTACCTGTAAAATAAACTATGAAATCAGTACGTTTGATGTGTATTTTTATTTTGTAATATTTCTTTACATTACAAAAAAACTTCCATTTTCTCAAACTAGTAACTCTTGAACACAATATAATGCATTTATATCATGGAGAAAAACCACCTTAGGGATGTAAAACAAACATATCTTATCCTGAATATATCTTATAAGAGCTCTCTGAATGAACAAGTCATCATACAGACCAGAGAGAACAGTGAGCTCTGTAAATCTTGTCCGCACCATTCAGTACAACACATCTCATAAACCCTATAACTCTTTTAGTACAATGTGAGCAGCAATGGCACAATGCCTAGATAAACAATGGTCAGCAGTATTATGCAGTCCAGTGAGTGTGCAAATTAGGGCTTTTCCACTGAGCTGTTTGTGAGAAAAGTGAAGGACACAATCAAAGCAGTTTCTCTGCTGTATAATGAACTACTGTCCTGTGCTAACATCTGGGCTCTCACCATACTGTGCTGCAACACATCACACCACACCACACACGTTTATGAAATGTCACTTTAAGTGCTACAACATGCCTGTGAAGTAGCAACAAGGACATGCTTCAAAAGATGAAATGCAAACACAAACACACACAACCTGGAGACAGCCCAGGGGTAAACACACGCTGTAGTTGTTACATTTAATCTAGTTAAGGTTGTAATGAACCTTGACAGACTATACGCATTGTAAGTCTCCTTATTATAGTGCTACAGCTGTTTCTTTATTTCACACCTCAGTGAGCCTGAATAACAAAGCTCACCTCCGTGTTTAATTTACAAATCTTCTCTTTTCTCTTTTTGTGTCCCATCTCATGTGACGTCCTTCCACCCTATCCGTCTCTCTCTCTCTTTCTCTGTATTCTCCCCTCCCTCTGTTGACTCTATTGGCTTCTGACATACTTAGCGTCCCTCTAGGCCTCACTATTGGCAACCCTCCGTGTCACTTGCCAGTACTTAATGCTGCCTTTTTTATGGAGGTTTTTATCATGGCCGATTTGAAGGGATGAGAACATGTCAGTCAATGATGTCTTTCTTCAGCTCTTTTGACACAAGCCTTTTTGGAAAAAAGGACTGAGGCAACGTCTCAGTGATTGGAAGCACTTTTCTTATATTGATCACGTTGCCACAACTACATTCTGAATACAATCAGAGTTTAAAAATAAGGATTTTCAAAACAATTTCTCCTGCTGTGCAGTGTAGGTATGATTTTGCGACGCTTGATGGTCTTATGCATGTTATCCCCTATATAAAAAGAAAATCGTACGATGATGTGTAGGAAATGTTTCCATCCTGCCATGGTTACAGCCTTGATATTGTAACTACATACTTTATGGGAATATTAAAATGTATAAACATAGATACACTATACACTATGTATACTTTGAGTTATAGATTAAACATCTAGTCTTTGTGTGTTTTGTAAACTTCAAGTATAATTGACTTTTGTTCGTCTTTGTCCACATCCTTTATTTTTCTGTGGAATATCCCTTTAAGAATATCTGTCAATCATCTTTTTGAGTCAGTGGAAGGTATGTGTTGTGCCAGAGCTAAACAAATCTATATCAATTGGGAAAAGTTGAGATCAAATCAAGACGGAAAAAAACAAAGAGCTCAATGGCAACGTGCAGGAACTGCTTGAGAAAGTCACTAAGCAGGATTTCCTGAGAAAAAAGACTAACCGAGGGAGGAG
Organism: Pseudochaenichthys georgianus; assembly: GCF_902827115.2. Lineage (NCBI taxonomy): Eukaryota > Metazoa > Chordata > Actinopteri > Perciformes > Channichthyidae > Pseudochaenichthys > Pseudochaenichthys georgianus. The sequence continues at coordinate 19,773,022 of NC_047518.2, forward strand.
AAAAACACCTGGACTCAGCAAAACAGTGCTCTGGAACAAGAGGTTCAGGATACCACCGGCACAATTAGCGAGGACAGAAGGATGAGAGACGAATCCTTTTCCGAGAGAAATGCACAGAAATAAGCAGAGACTAGCAGGACAACATAACTGATACTTTGGCTTTAACAGGGTCAAACCTTTCCTATTGAAATAGAAAACTGAAAACTTCCCCTATAAGGACAAAACAATCACCTCACAAGTAGGAACACAGACCCGTGACTTCATGTTTTGTCCTAGATCTTAAAGGTAGGGTAGGTAAGAATGGATAAACCAGCTCGAGTGCGCTAGAATTTGAAAATACACAGCCGGAAAAAATCTGCCATTTCCTCACAGAGCCCCTCCTCCAACACACACGAACGCGCACATGACCAATGAGGGCACGAGATAAGTTTGTGCACAGATGGAAGGCTGACAGGCAGGTCGGCCATCCAGTTACTTTAGCCGGGCCGGCTCAGATGATTGGTCATGCTTTTTACAGTACTACGGCTTCCACAGATGACATTTTTTTTATGTATTGTCAAAGCATTTAATATATTCATTGCTATCGGGATGTTAAGAGCATTCCATGGAATATAACAAAAAGTGTTTCTGAAGTGAATTACCTACCCCACCCTTAAAATAGGTAATTTCTAACTTAAACTATACAGGAGATAATCTATAAATCCTCGCTCAGCTTGTTATGATCTCGTTCTGCAGTGCTGTCTCATGATACATTGCATTATTTTTCATAGCAGACAACTCCTTACACAATCTGCATTCATTAACCCTACAGGCATTGAGTGTTGCTGATTAAGCAAGGCAGGGGGAAAGAAGTCCTTCAATTTAGGACGGAGGCTAGTTCTCTTGGCTAGCAGGATGTAACTGCTCTGGGCTGTAAACTGTTATGCAGAGTTTTATTAGGCCAAATATGGATACACGTACAGACTCAGTAAGCATAATCTGTACAGTCTATCCCTCAAGTTATTTTGTTTCTCTATTTATATCCTATTGCATCTAAATCAGTATGTGAAGCACAGCACAACGTGAGCACAATGACCCATATACTAATCGGAAAACAGGACACCTTAAGCATGAGTTAGGATGGTAAAGTGTATGAAGAGAAAATGAAGTACATATACGTAGTGCCGTTTTGTAAACAACACACTGCAGTGAAACATCACCTAAATTCTCTCAATAAGAAGAAGACACTTATACACAGACATAAATATGCATTATTTACCAGTTTATTCTAAGTTAAGAATATACAGTAATTATTTTGTCCAAGCTAATATGTCTCACAATGATACAGCAAGCTAACATTGCCTAATTCAAATACCTTGACAACACAAAATGATGAGTCAAAATGATTAAGAGAACCTGTACTATCACAGAAGAGAAGTCACAGCTCAGCCTCAGCAACATGGACTAACAGCAACTTTACACGTTTTTTCAAAGCGACAACGTTTAATAAAAAATGTCAACCTCACATACATAATCGAATATAAAAAGGACAGAATTATTTACGGCAAGGTTTTAGTATTGGTTTGCACTATGTTGTGAAGTGTTCCTGTTACCTTGTCCCTTTGGGAAGACAGACACTATGGACACAATAGTTTTGAAATGCAGGGCCAAGTTTGTGTGCCATGGTTTACTGATAAACTTATAAACTGCTGTTCAATAATATAATTCAGCAACATTCCACCCGTCTCATTGATTTCAACAGCATCGATATCAGGTCACATGACTTGTTAAGTTGTATAAGAAGCGAGATTCTCTTCTCTCTCTTTAGAATCTACAGTTACAATAATTTGTAATAACCTTCACCTTGTTTGTAGAATACTTATAAGAAAACAATGAAAATACCAGTGCATTAGTTAAAATACAAAATAATGTAGGACTTCACTAAAGTCTTAAATATCAGGAAAACAAAATACTTTGAAGCCTATAGGTTTCAGATCATTACCATGAGGTTCACATTACACAACATATTCAGTTGAACCTGTTTTACCTCCATACTGTACATACTTGTACTGTAAAGAATCAAAACAAATAGGATTCTTGTTAAAACAACAAATAATATTTATGATCGAGAATACTTTACCTGAGAGTCTGATCAGGGTTTTCCCAGCCTGGGCGTATTGCCAGCTGTGGTTATCCAGCACTGCCATTGTAAACCAAAACCAGCACCAAACCGTCCCTATCAATCTAGGCCTACGCTACGCTACGCTACACCCTACACAGGTCTACGTCGAGCCCCCTACCAGATTTAGCTTTCTGACCGTACCCTTGTTGTATGGCAAGTAGACAACTGAACCACAGCGGTGCCATACATTGGCCAACGCCCCTGCCACCCACTGAGCTGCAGAAAGCCAAAGACCCTGCCAGCTCCTTTTGGCCTCCAACAACCAGCTTTTCACTGCTGTGTCCCCCCCCCATGTCACAAACCCCTCCCCAAAACAAGATTTAGTAACAAGTGCTGCTTTGCATTAAACAGTTTCTCCCCTGTGTGCCAGGCTGGCTACTCACAGGGGGGGGGAAAGGGAAAAAGTTAAGCCAGCCAAACAGTTGTCGTTGGTGGATTTGTGGGTGAAATAGGCTTTAATGATGATTGGTTGTAATCTCTTCTCTGAGTAATGCTGCTGGTCACTCTGAGCTTTGAGACGGGGCACATAAGGATTCTTAATATTAATAAAGACCCCCTTAACATCTTACAGAAAGTGTTTATTAACAGCTTGGTGAGATTTAATTTACCTTCTTTATAAAACATAGAGTGAAAATTACATTCGTCTTGTTTTCTTTTAAGATATATGACATAAAAGCCTTGAAAATGACAGCATTTTTAGAGAAGTTTATCAACAGGCGCTTTTGATGCAAAACCAATAGCAAATAATAAAAAAAATTAAGCAGGCACACTACAGTAATCGCTTTATTCATGTATGGTCATGTGCAAAGTTTTTGTATGTTTAGCTCATCTTGACATCAATAAACCTTAACAAGTCCAACATCTCCATCTGTGTGTAAATTCATGAAGACCAAATGATGTTTTCCCGCTTTGAAGGGATTGGCTGAATCTGATTCAAACACTAATGCTTACCAACTTTCATAAACCAACTGCTTGACTGCAAGCCAATATCTTTTGAACAGAGGAAACACAACAAAGAGCTCATTCACTGTTTACTCCTAAAGCAACATTAAGCTTCTTTGTTGTCTCCAAAGAAAAGTCAAGGGGGATTACCATTACTTTTCCACATTGTGAGGAAAGCTCCGATAAGCTCCATAAATAGGTTTACGAGACATGGAGCTCAAACGCAAGTCCAGAAAAAGTCATGATCTAGCTACTTTAAAGCTCCTTTGATTAACATGCATCAGCACTCAGACTGCAGCAAAGTGACATAATAACACATTATGAGCGGGCATTTCTGACACACAGCAAAAACATTTCCGTAGACATTCACATTTGATATAGTTGGCCTTCTCCAGCACTTTTGTGGGACAACATACCGACTCTGTTAGCAGTCTGACATGGCTCCATAGTCAGCCGACCTTTCCTGTCCCTGAGAAAGCACATGTAGTGGAAACAGAACAATATGGTCAGACCGGCCATGGTCAGGGTCACAGATAACAATCCAAAGTGCACAAAGGAGCTTCCCAAAGAACAGTGATCCCGTGGGTTTGATCCTACTCGTAAGTTATCCAAGCACAAAGATGCTGGAAGCTAACTTCATTGTTGTGTTCATGTTTTGTCTCGGTGTGTGAGAGCTGACAGCGTTCTCTTCTCTGAGAGTTGAAAGTAAGGCCTGCACTGCTGCATGCACATGCAAGCGGGCCAGGTCACATATTTGAATGATCCTGTTGGAATAAATAACTGAGAGGGATTGTCACCTCTGAGATAGAGGCATGGGGTTGGCTGGGGGGGGGGGGAAGTCAGCTGATGAGTGACTGTGTAGTAGGTCAGGTTTTTGCAGATGTACTGTAGATGACTTGTTTGTTGATTTTTTAACATCTTACTTCCATCATTCCTTGGCATGTTGACCTTTATCAGCTATCTATCATATTTAAACAACTTATAATAGAGATTCATCAAGAGGACAGTGATAATAGCGCCACTAAAAGAATGTGCCCTCCAGAGAAGCTTGTCTCTATGACCTCCAAACAGTATTTAACTGTTTCATTTTGCACTGTTACTGTAGCAGAGAGAGAGAGTAGAAAGACCACGAGAGAAGAAGTAGTGAGTGTGAGAGGGATCAACACTGGAAAAAAGAATAAAAGCCCTTTTCAATGCTGTGCCTCCATGTGCATCTGTCTGCTTGTAAGCCCACAACAGTATACAGAGCAATCTCACTGGGCAGCCAGCTGAGTCGCATCAACACATCAATGAAGTGGAGAGGAGGGCGCTTTGTACGGCTCGGGAAACACTATTCATCAGCTTCCTCCAACCCTGCTCCGATTGTCCCGCCATGCAACAAAACCGAGCCAATAAACCACAGTGTACCGAATTATACTTGACGGGCAGGGAGCAGAAGGGAGAGAGTGTCTGTGGTTTACTGTATTAAGAAGGGGGGGAAATGGCAGAGAAGGAAAACAGGAAGGAGAGAAAGTGCTTGAGACAAAACTGTTTCAGTTGTCCTTCATTCATTTCAGACAGTAATGGCCCAAAGCAGATGGGACTTAAACTGAAGATATCAGACTGTGGGAGAGCGATGACTAAGAGAGAGGATAGATATGTCTCCATCTACCTGTTTTTGAAAGCACTTTCACTTTTGCAGAAGATGCAATACAGGGTGATTGAAATACTTTTGTCTAATATATCTTGACATTATGGTGTCTGCTTATAAGGTGGACAAAGCAAAGGCTTGCTGCCCCTCAGCATTACGTGCCTCTGTGTCACCAAAAAGACTGAGATTTAAAAGAGCGGGATATTGCATGTCATCCCCCTCTCTATAAACATAGTGGCTGATAAAAAACAAAACAGGATACACGTGTGACAGAAGCTTCATTAAAAACAAACCAATGCCATTTTATATGGAAAGTTTTTAGTTTCTTAGTTGTGCTCAATGTATTATTTAATTTGTCACACCAACTGCTTTTTTAACAGAGTGGGTAGTGCTAGTGGGATGGAATATGCACTTCAGATTTTATTTTTGCATGCATTTCCAAATATAACTTTAAAGTTGTGCAACATTTGGAAGCATTCCAGAGAGACAAAGAGAGAGGAAGGGAAAGATAAACAGATAATGCTGGAGATAAATATTGTGCGCATACAATACCATACACAACAATAGCAGACAATAAAGCATAATCACAGTATCCCAAGTGTGTTCCTGCTTGCAACAAAATATGAAAGACCACCACTCCATTTCACAGCAAAACTGTGCCAAATGATCTCAGCTGACAGCAGCCATAACAGAGCAACAGCTGAGCTCTGATAATAGGATTACTGACTTTTACAAACCGTAGGGACGATGTTTAAAATGAACACATGATTAAGAGCAGTCATTAACACACGTGTTATGATGTTGCTGGAATTTCCATTTTCTAAACAAGACCCTCTGTAAATCAACATTGTGCTAAACAGAATGCAGTCATGTGCATGTCTCAGTTGATGTTAGAATAAAAAGGAAAGACAAACAAAACCTGTAATTAAGTAAATGAGCACAATAGCAAAAGATATGCTGCCGAGCCATCTTGCTGCTTCTGTCATTTCTTATTCACGAACAGTATCTGTAATGATAATGAATGACTAACAGTTTTGGATGACAAAGATAATCAAACGTGTCTTTTTGTCCCGACAAATCCAGAAAACAGATCAAAACTATAATGAGTGAATCTAGTTGTTTGTGTCTGTGTGCACCTGCAGGGCTTCCAGCTTGCCAGAAGCAGGAAAGTTCCTGTTTACAAGCTCAGCAGTCACAAAAAGAAACCCACATGCACACACCTTTGGTAGTTCCCATAGTCCCTCCCATATTCTATCATTGTCTTTGTCCATGTCTTCCACTTTATTCCTTTGGTTTCTAACCCCCTTCTTCAGTCATTTCCTATCCTCACCTCCCTCCCCTCATCTCTGCCCGTCTCTCCATCCCTCCATACCTCTGTGAATAGATTTTCACTAGACTTGACCTCAACAAAGACAATGTCCTGTTGAGTACACACACAGCAGACAGGGAACTACAGGCCATGGCTCCACGGCCTTACTCCAAGCCAGGGGGCGGCTGGTAGATCCCACGGCCATCCACTGTTATTACAGCCCTGAAAACAACTGGCTTATGCAAACAGGGAGCCACGGGACTCTGGGACGGAACATCTGACTTACATGCATGGATACACACGTGCACAAACACCCCGACAGAGTTGTCAGAGGTCACTAAGGAAAGCAAAAAAGGTTACATGTTCTAATCATAATTTCACTGAATTATTATTCCACTCAAACCGTACTTGCTTTGGAGAAGGGCCTAATGTAAAACATTCTATTTCATGTGTACAAAATGATGGTTTGCAGTGCCAAAAGTAATAAATAGGCAGCTCTTACTTGTGGGAGTATGTTCGCAACTTGCCAGTTGATTTACAGCAGTGTTTTTTTTCAAAGGGAAATATTTTATACCAATTTAGACAGCTTAACAGTTCCAAATCTTATCTCATCTAGTTATTTTAACAAGTGTCTCATTTTTAACAATCCTCCATGTGTAAAAGGGGGGAGACTGAGAGCTGAAAAAGACAGAGAAACAGATAGAGGTGAGAAAAACAAGAAGATTGGACAGGAATAGAGAAGAAGAGAGAAACAAACATTACTTCAGACTGGTTTGTGTCTGCTCCCAATTTGGGATGCTCTCTTAACCCTTTGGAGTCCAGGGCTAATTTGGCCGTTTTCGCATACTTTTGATTTGTCTTACTAAACCCCATTAAGACATGTTTGGCATGTCAATGTTTGGTATCCTTTTTTTGAAGGACAACCTATAACCTGATAGTTATTTCTGTCATTTTGAGATACTATATGAACATCTTGGACCCAAAATCACAAAAAAACGTAAAAACAGATGAAAATGATATTATTTTTCATATAGGTAACACAAACATACACAACGAAACCATTTGAAAGCTGGACATATATACATGGGATGTCACTATGATAATGTGAAAGTTTGATTGAGGTAGCATGAACCTATAGAGAGGCGAAGTCACGCCCATCTACTTCCGGCCCATGGGACCCCGGAAGCGAAAAATTAACATTGAATTCAATGGAGAGAGAACACGTATCTTTTGATCCCGTTTGAATTGTGCCACGAACTACACATATGATGTTTGTCAATCTTAAACAATAAGTTCCATGTCAAAAAAGTCACATTTTGTCGTAAAACTGTTGAAATATAAGACTATGAAAAATACGCGACTACAAAGACTACAAATCCCATTCTGGCTCGCGTAAGTGATGTCACAGGCGATAATTCTCCAAGTGGTTGCGACTCGTAATTAAAGCGAAGAAGAAGAAGAAGATCTCATAACCGATTTATTCCCTCCAATAAATAAGAGATTGCTAAAAATAAATGCACTTTTACAAGATGCCTGTGTGCTTTGTACCAGGTTGTAATCACATAAGTGATCATACCACTTGCTCGTTCTATCGATTCCCGTCTGATGAAAGGACCAGGAGTCGCCGGATCAGACATATCAGGTAATATACATGTTGTGCATGGAACATATAGTCAAGTTAGCTACCTAGCTAGTAGCGACGAGTAGCGAGCACGTTAGTTAGCATTACATTACTTAGCCTTGTCATTTTTAGTAGCCTTACCATGAAGTTATTATTTTATTACATGAAGTAAGAGTAAGAGTAGATGGTAAGTATTTCGTGAAACATTTGAAGAGTAGCCTACTGCGCCATCCACCGGGTGCTAAGGAAGCAGTCAGGGAGAGTCGAAGGCAGGCAGGGAGCTTTGCATGACAGATTCTTCTGGACGTGTTTCATTGTGATGACAGTAAGGGTGAGTCAATCTGTTTGTTGTAAAGACAGTAGTTGAGTGATTACTGAGAGAAAATTATTAGAAGAGATAATTATTCAAAGTGTTGTTACTTTAAATTGTTGTTACTGACCTTTTTCTCTTTTATTTCCTTTCCCTCACCTGTAACTGCTGAGACCCTGAGGAACATGCACACTGACCTGCTCTGGAAACCTGATTTCCACTGTACGTAATAGTATTTGGTTATGGTATATTATTTATATACATCAAAGGCACAATGCACCCCCCAGAGACACACATGTATTGAGTGTGATATTGTGCATAGGTCAAGTGAAATCATCTTTACACACTAGAAAACTGTAGGAGCGGCAACTTGTTTTGAAATTGAATTTTTAATATCCGATAATAAAGTTGTTCTGTTTTCTTTATTCTTCTCTCTTCCCAGCTCCATCCATCACCGTGCTCTGTTCCTGCAGGTCCTGCTTGCTAATCATTATGCTCATATGTTTTCACACAATTACAAATAAAGTCAATATATTGTATGACATGAAGTTGTGCTTCATTCGGAGTCAATAATAAATCCATTCTGCCTTCAACTGCACAATGACTGGACTGCACCGACATCCATGTAGCTGCCCCCCCAGTAAGATGAACCAAGCAAAGAGGGTCAACATCATGCCCAAGGACATCCCGCTGCATCCGCGGAGAGAGGGCTTAGACTGACCCGAGACCAGCACACCCAAACACAACGGCTCTTTTAAGAGCCACCTACAGTTTCAAAGAGTTGCAATCCTACGTTATTATAATGATTGAACTGGTTCATGTATCACTTAGTTTACTGAACCGTGATGAATGAAAGAAATTAGTGAGGTAGTGGTTTACTGAAGTTACAAAGACATTAATATATGAGTAACAGGTCAGTGTAAACACAAGCTTCTGTCAATTATGGATCATTCAAACTATATACAAATAATATGTAATAAAGTTCTAAAACAAGTATTAGGTATATTCCTTGATAGCTTTTGGAGAAGGTTGTTTTTAAGTTTACTAAAAATCTATCGTTTCAACTGTTTCACTTTATAAAAAGGGAACAGGTGAGTAGAGCATTATTGAGTTTCTTATCAGTAAATTATCCAAATGAAATGTTAATCATTATTTTAGTCAACCCTAAACAAATTGATTGTACCTTTTTAATAATGACCTTACATGGTCGGCAAAGTTAAATTAACTTCAATCAAATCTGTTCTGAGAAAAAACTAATAAATGTTTAAAGATAGGAACTTGCCATCCCACTGAAAAACAGTCCGTAGAGATTTAAAGGCGTAGTTGTAGTTCAGTCCAACTTTTCATTTCTCCAACAGTCAACTATTTTCATAAAGAATATATATATTTTTCAAAGTCAACTTTATTGTCAATATTACTCAGTTTGTGTTTATAGACAGAGATCAAAAAGACGTTTCCAACAATCCCAAATATGAAAAATTAAATTATACAATTTACAGATATGTAATGTATACAAATATATATATCCTATATACACCATCATGTATAATGATGGTGTATGATGTAGAAGGAAGTGTGGTAGATAACAAGTAAATATAGAGTTACATACAGATCCATGTTACAGCAAAAGATGGAACAACTAAGAAACACGCAGTATAATAATAATGACATGCAACAATTAAATAACTGCTCAGCGTCTCCACCACAATCCCAATCTGCTGTGTCCTGTTTTCCTCCCCTCTGCATAACACCCATCACACATACGGAACACAACGCAGAGTCTGAGGGTGTTAAGAGTATGTTTATTTAAATGTCCTCCTCTCTACTGGCCAACACAGGGAGCATATGCTGGCTGTAGAATTGTTCCAGGAGGAGATTTCCATGCCATGCAGGGTCTTTGGGGATGGGGATGATGATCGCCTCCTTCGTGGTCCACACAACAAAGTAGCAGAGACTCCGGTCTGTGATGTGCAGCTGCCCTTGGACCTGGTGCCAGTATGGGTGATATATGACCCACCCTCCTCACGGAGACAGAAGGATGGTAACTGGACTGCCTCCGCGATGGTCATGTTCATGTCACCAAAATCCTTGAATCTACACACAGCAAATAAACTCAAATGACACAACGAGATGTAAAAGGAGATCACACATACAGTATAGAATATCCTGTATAGTCGATATAAAATTGGCCGCTTCAATCTGAAGAGCAACTAAAACAAAACACGGGAGTGTACCTTGTTCTCGTGAACACTAATGTTATCCACAGCATACACAGAAACCACGAAGTTCTTAAGGAGAAAACTAGTTACTAAAACAAAAACACGTTAGTGTACCTTGTTAGCTAGCTGACATTAGCCGGTGACAAAGCCGGTCCCGCTGCTCTTACAGAACCGACTAACTCCCCTTTCGTGTATGTACAGCTCTCAACATGCCCAGACTTGTAGTGATTTTCACCTCATTTTATACTTTTCGCCTCATTCTGAAAGAAACAGGTGTTTTGTGCGAGACCAGAGACCTGTAGTTCACTCAGCGGTTTCACACAAAAAAATGTGTAACTTCACAGTTTTACGACACATTTTTATTTTTTTGACTTGCAAAATATTCTTTTAAATTGACAAACATCATATGTGTCATTCGTGGCACAATTCAAATGGGATCAAAAGATAACCTTTCTCTCTCCATTGACTTCAATGTATAATTTTACGCTTCCGGGGTCCCATGGAGGCTCCCGGAAAGGGAGGGACTTCGCCTCTCTATATACAAATGTTATGAACAAATAACAGGTGTATCCATAGGCTTTTTTTTCCTCATTTCTCAAGTTCTGTCAACAGTGACACAGTAGGCACAACAAAACATTTAAAAGCTTAAATAATGTACATGTGATTTCATTCTGATAAGGCAAAAGTGTTATTATAAATATAATACAAATATACACATTATGTACAAAAATCTTTTTTTTTTCTGTCTTTATCTGTGCCACGCTTCAAAGCAGTTTGTCAACTACGACACAGAGGGCAACATCACAGGTTCCTCCTCCTCCATGTCAAAAAACAAGCTTAAAGCTTGACTCACGTTCAGAGTTCTCTTCATCATAGTTGAATCTTCAAAACTCTAAATCTATCTAACTATATCTAAATTCTCAATGTTTGTCTGTCACTTAACTTCAATCGCAGTCTCCCGCCGTCTCTCTTTGTCTCCCGCCGCCTGTCTTCGTATATCTTCATCTCTCTCCATTTCCCGCCGTCTCTCTTCGGTTCCCGCCGTCCCTCTTCGTCTCTTTTCGTCTCGCTTCGTATCACTCCGTTTACCTGATTACCTCACCCCTTCCTGGTAAATACATCCTGTTGAGCAGAATCTACAGTTTCCAGTATTTTCCGTTTCGTAAAATGATCAAATACGGCGAAGATATTAAAATATGTGCTTCCATTATTCATACTTTTTAAATATATTTGTATTAATTTCATATCATCGTATCTCCGTGTTTATTGGGTATTTTTGCATGAAACAAAGACTGGGATATCGTTTCAAGCCAGTACTTTCGACAGAAACACACGGCAATGTTGTCCGGACTGTTGTTTTTATGCGGCACCGGCTTGAACAGGTCATGTGATCTGATCACGCCGGCGTGACGGTCGACTCCAAAGGGTTAAGCCATTTAATTGTAGGTCTTTCTTTTATGACTTGAGGGCCCACACTTGAAGCTAACACAGAACCACGTCTGAATCCGGACTCCACCCCAACGGTACAGGATACCATACACAGTAATGTTATAGGTTTCATAATTATCTGCATGATTTGTTATATTTAGATACCAGATACATGGGATACACAGAGTATAACTACATTGAAAATACATCAAACAGCAGACACAACATTATTCTGAGAGGAGAGAAGTAAAGTGCCTGCACTCTTTGTCTAAAACAGTAGGGGTCGCTATATACTGTTATCCATAAACGATAAGAGCATACACAAACAAAGATGTATGTAGTATATCGTCACCTTCTGATGGCCTAAGTCATATTTTGGAGAAAATGTTTTTTTTGCCTAAATCATCTCTTCTTGATGCTGGCCACCTCTGGTAAAATTGCCTACATCCTTATTGAAAGGATAGTGCTGTTCCTACCCTGATAGTATAATGGCCTATGTCAAGAGTGTGACTTAGGCCATATATTTAAAAAACATAATGGCTTAAGTCACATTGTCTTGTGACTTAGGCCATTTGACAAGCTTTACAAAATGGCTACTTCAAGAAAAAGAAAAAACTAACAGATAAATTAAGTTATTTTCATGGTTCAGGGCTTGTCCCCTATTGGGAAGTGATGTTTACTATACTATAGGCTGGGCTATAAATGTTGTGTAGTTATTTAGTCTTTTACTTTCACAATGTATAGTTACTGTAGCTACCGAAGCTATACTGTAGGTACTATAGTTACTGTAGCTAATATAGCTACTGTAGCTCCATGAAGCATGCACACATTCCCTTCTGGGACAATAAAGACTAATCTAAAAACTAATCTAACCTTTCAAAAGTAACGGTTACAATTACTGCATAATTATGAATTAGAAAAAGTACATTTTGCGTTTGTCTGTTTCAATTCTTAATATTGTATTATTGTCTCATTTTTCCACATTACATTTCCATCTTATTAGGAAAGATTACATGTTTTTTTAATTGAATTTGGCCAAATGATATTCATCAAAAATAGCTTTAATGTATTAATACATAGGACCACAGTGCAATTACAAAACATTTTTTCATAATGATCACAGTTGTGACCGTACGCCTACTCCTTTTTGGTAGGAGATGCACTTGACTTTTCAGACACCGATCAGGAATCATCCAATGAAAATGAGACCGTTGTTAAAGAGATGGAGCAGCATGTACCAGGCCAAGACCCTGTATCAGATGGAGCAGACAATAACTTAAACACTCTCATTGAAGAAGAGAGTGTTGCTGAAGATGCCAAGCAGACCCGTCCACACCATGAAGAAGACTTAGATGATGATGATGTTATCATTGACCCAAACTACAATCCATCCTCTGATGAGTCCTCTCTCCCTGAAAATGAAGACAGTCTGGCAGCAACTTCAGAACATTATGGTCCTCATCTAGAGGATGTATGAAAACAATATGGTCAAAAGGAAACAACATAAATACCTCAGCCCAGAAACATGGAAGCAAAATGAATCCAGGAAGAAACATCTCAAAGGAATGGCATACAAGGTCAAAGGTGGCAAAGAAATAGCTGCAAAGGCTATGGGCCTTCCCTGCAATTCGAAGTTCTGTCAACGAGTCACGACTCGAGACTGTCAATCCATTACAGAAGAGCAGAGGCAGTGGATATTTTAGAAAGTTTGGTCAATGGACAACTGGGAAGAACATCGGTTATACGTCACCACTTTGATCACAAAGGTTACCATGAAGCGAAAGAAAGAAAGTTGGTGAGGGATCCAGGCGCAGTTCATCATTTTCCTACCAACTGAAACTTCAGGATGGAACGAATCTTAAAGTGTGCAAAGCTTTTTTTCTTCTACACTTGGTATCCCTGAAAGAACCATTACACTGGCTGAACAAAGACACCA
>NC_047518.2:20089077-20204077 GCF_902827115.2 Pseudochaenichthys georgianus
TCTTAATGTCTTTCATTTTCGTAACGCACTTTTGAATGTGTTATATTTTATGAAAACATTCAAATATTAAGAGTACATACAAAATAGTGGGAAAGTAGAAGGTCAATTATATAAATATAGAATAGAAAATATCAAGAAGATACTCAAATGATATCTAGAGTAAAACAGTTTAGTGCCTGATAGGAGGATGTGCTAACTAATAAGGCTTTATTTAAAGAAATGTGCAGAATACGACAGTGTAATGGTGGAAGTATACACACATTGATAGATGTCTTGTAATGCACTGTTGATGAACCTGTGACCCAAGTTTGTCATTCATTGCATAACTACGCTATTGTGTATATGATATGTCAATAAACCTTATAAAATCTTGAAAGGGATGTGCAAAATAGCAATTATATACAGTCTTTAATGAACTATTAGAGAATAACGAGTAATGAATATGCTTTAAACGGATCTGCAGATAAATATTTAGTCTTCTCAAGCACCAACTAGCAAATATCTCTCCTGATTGTTGGCACTTGACAATCACCTTCACTGAATTTCATTCAGGTGTAACTAAAGTCTGATTTAAGGGTTGTTTATATTTCACATCATTAATCCAAATCTGTAAAGTAACTAAAATAAATGTAGTGGCGTAAAAATACCAGGTTAACCTTAAAGAAAGCCCTCAGGATTATAAAAGACCACCATCACCCCAGCCACAAACGGTTCTGTCTGCTGCAGTCTGGCAGGCGGTACCACAGCATTCGGACTAAAACCACCAGACACAGAGACAGCTTCATCCCACAGGCCAGAAGACTATTAAACACCTGAACTTAGAAATAACATTCATCTGGCTGCTACTTAGAAATTATTTATCTAATATATCATATTCCAATCACTTAGACTCTTATTGCACTATTTCACTATTTTTTCTGTGTATCTGTTTTATTGCGTAGCACTGTTGGAGGAGCCTGTGACCTAAGGGGGGGAGGGGGTAGGACACGTTCGATTCCTGTTTTGAATAGTGTGCCGTCGATGGGTTTCATTCCATTTCAAAGTTCTTTTGGACGCTCTGTGTAAACGTCGCGCATCCAATCACAGAGGTTGAGGACTGATCACGGGGTTTGTCAAGCTAAGCACATGGTGTAGTCCCAAACGATAGCTGAGGATTCTGGGTAGTGTAGTGTCTTCAGCCATCCTAAAACTCCGAAAAAATATTTGTTTCTCCGAATCGAAGGGGGAAAATACAAAAGCATTGCACACAATTCAAACCAATCAATGTTGTGTAATTAACAAGGACAATTTGGTGTTTTTTAGTCGATGAGTAGTGCAGATATCACTGTAAAATCAATCGACAGTAAGGAGAATAGGCTACTTACTTCCGGGTGTAAAATTCTCCGTTATCCAATGGGAATGGACGCTCGTAATACAATACAGAGAACATGATCATTATCTTTTAAATAACGTTAACTGAAGGGAACAATCTATTTGACACAGCTGAAGCTCTGGCCTTCCTTAAAAACTAACTAATTTAATAAAAATTACAGTTGCATTACACACAATGCACTGTTTTTTGAGAACACAAATTCGTAACTAATGTAATTTTTACATTCTGACGAAAAATAAAAATTATTATGAATACAAATAAAATAAAAGAAGCCTCCCGTGAGTTACTACAAGCTTATAGTAGATTTTAAAAACGTTGTATAGAATAAAAGCTCACTGCGGGCCGTTGTAGAAATGCGTGTGTGCACCACGACAAAGGAGCCTCATTCACTTTACATTGGGGTTGTTTGCGTGGTGCCGACACGCAAATGTAACAAAGTTCGTGACTCCACCACACATTGTGGTGTTAAGGAGTCGTGGTGGAGTCACGCATTCTGGTGAGATCAGGTTGAACATAACGGCTCCACGGATTGGTCCATTTCGCTCCGGGGACGACATGACATCATGATGTACCCGGAAGAATCAAATGGACAGTGACGTATCTCCAACGAGGCGTTTTGGGGAGGTATTTTCTGTTTTAGAGTTTTACTCCCTACATGGTGTACTTTGAGGGTTTTGACTCTGCAGATCGTTTACATGCATAAAAACCTTCATAACACACAAGGGGACGGGCAATAACCGGAAAAGCATGACATGTGACCTTTAATATTTGGAGTACAAAAACAATCCTGATATCATTAGAAAGCTAGGAATCTCCTCTTTCCAACGGTGTATACAACTAAAAATATATCTTCAGGTCAATGTGACTGATTTCGATGGAGCAGGTCACATATTTGTAACTAAATGATACATGAATTGAAACAAAACACAGAATAAACTGAGGAGTGACTCCCGTGAGGTTCATGTATTTTCTTCACTCCGCTGGGAAACGGCTCTCATTTCAAGAAGCATCAGATCAGTGTGTAACAGTGTAAATAATGAATGTTTGTTTTATTAAATCCTGTTAAACTGGGACTACAGCCATAATTTTGTTATTTTATTTTGAAAAGCCGCAACCGGAAGCTAGTGTTGCGCTGAATGTGGTGCATTTTGGGAATCCGTCAGTATTAGAGGATTCTTAGCTTTGGAGCAACATCTCACTGAACTGTGGCTAAACTGTGGATCTGTCTGTTTATTCCATGGTTTGCAGAATAAACTAATTGATATCTCAAACTGACTCCGGTGAAGTACAAAAAGCAACAGCAAAGCAGGACCCAAGTGTCACAAGTGCATGCACTGCCTCGTCCAATCAGTGAGCGATACACAGTAAGGGGGCGGGGCGAGTATCTGAGGATTTCATCGGAGGATGGACTGGTGGTTCCTCGCTCCTCGCTCCTCGCTCCTCGGTCCTCCGGCAGAAATAAGAGCCATGGGACGCAGACCCGGCGTCATGGGCGGGCCCCATGGGGCCGGGCCCGCCCATCCAGGATTTGTGCCCGACCATCCAGGATTTGGGCCCGCTGTTTTAATCAGCTGAATACAACATTTTAATTGTTTTATTATTATGTTCAGTGGCGGCGCCAGGGTATACTTGGGTAGGCTACAGCCATACCAATAACTGGCTTAGCCCCACCATGAAAAATGATTTTAAAGTAAGCTAAATAAAGTCCGCCAACTCGCGCGGAGTAAATTGCACAGACAGCAGTTAGTAAGATTGATTTCAGCAGTCACTTGTCTGGAAATACCGAAGACTAGAAACGGGTTGAAAACTTTTGTCACGTAGTGATCATCTTCTCGATAGAACATCTTTGATAATGTCTTCTGGCCAACAGAATCAAGATAACGACGTGGTGTTGTTGCGGGAAGTCCCGACGGAGAATATTTTTGCTGTAGTTACAGTACATCTCTATATACATCGATACAACATTACGTGTTGATAGAAATCAACACGTAATGAAATAAGACCCCACGGTTTGATGATTGATGTGTGGGCTGTCTTTCATTTTGACACACAGAACAATGGGGGCAATCCACCCTTATCCACAATCAGGGCCGGACTGGGACAATAAGTCAGGCTGGGAATTATACACCCAGCCAGGCCACTACCATGTCAATATTTACAGCGTTGCTGCCCACAGTGATAGCCCTCTAAATCTACTACCAAAAAATAAACATATGGAGATGGGTTACTATTTAAACAAATGTGCAAATCTATTTAGGAACCTATTCATGTGAACATATTTTTAGTTGGGGTGGACCTCAAATCCTATAGGGGGGTCCGGGGGCATTCTCCCCCGGTAAGATTTGTTTTAAATGTTGGAATTAAATGCATCAATCTGGTTCACTTTGAGGGGGAAATAAAGAGAGAGACTACACCCACATGAAACAGAACTGTATACATTTAAATAATCATACAATCATAATAACATGGCCATAACCAATAACATACCATATCCAATATGAAAAAACATTGAAACTTGTTTATTTATTTGTTTTTGGTTCATTTATAGTTGTGAGTGTGGGCTCCTGAACCAGCCTCACCTGTCTCCCCCTTTCTCCTCTTTGTGGCAGAAGCAAAGACTAGTTTTAGCTCTCAACAAGTTTTAAAGTTTATCTTACATTTATTCCCACAGTTAACGTTTTTTTTATTATTATTCATGCATATTTGACTAATCACTCCCCCTTCAAATGGAAATATGTGTTTACATGAATGGTGACCAAACCGTGAGACCCACTGAGAACTAAGTTAACTATCTAAACACTCAGCAGAGTCCTTTACCTCACCTGAGCTGTATGTATCAGTCTCTCAGTCTGACAGGAGAGGACTCTCCTCCACCTTGTTGTTGAAACAGCTCCTTATATCCGTTAGCACAGCTAGTTAGCACCAGATGCTAACAACAACAATAGCCTACACACACACACACACACACACACACACACACACACACACACACACACACACACACACACACACACACACACACACACACACACACACACACACACACACACACACACACACACACACACACACACACACACACACACACACACACACACACACACACACACACACACACACACACACACACACACCCTCCCGAGCTTGAATGACCAATCGAGGGCATTAGTGTATGGTCTGTATGAAAGTGGCCATGTCGGCAGGCCACATCATGTAGTAGACAGCCAGTCACCCTCTGTGAGGCAGAGTCAGACCCACCAGCGTTGCGTTCACAATACATACATAAAAAAAATCCTCAGGCCAGCAGGCCACTTAACAGGCCAGGCCATCGGGAAACCTCCCGGTGCTCCCGGTGGCCAGTCCGGGC
Source organism: Pseudochaenichthys georgianus (assembly GCF_902827115.2). Lineage (NCBI taxonomy): Eukaryota > Metazoa > Chordata > Actinopteri > Perciformes > Channichthyidae > Pseudochaenichthys > Pseudochaenichthys georgianus. Next base: position 20,093,817 of record NC_047518.2, read on the forward strand.
CTGTCCACAATGTAAAGTAATTCACAGCCTCTTCCCTCTTCTCTCTGTGAGGAGCAGCAGGTTCAGCTTTCAGAACAAAGTAACAAAAAACTGAAATGGCATTCATTTTTTTTAAATATGTTGTGTAGTAATAGATTTATTTATTTTTCTTCTCAAGAGAGGACCAGAATGTGTATTTTATGTTAGTATTTCAAAAAATCTCCTGGGGGAGAATCTCCCCAGACCCCCCTGCAGGCGTTGGGTTTTCAGCATGTCAGCTCTTTCACAATTCAGTTTTCCCGGGAAATGTAAGTTTCGGGGTGGGCCCGCCCTGGTACATCAAATGCCCGCCCAGAGACGTATGTCTGCCGCCGGGTCTGATGGGACGCAGAGTCCTGCATCGGGTCGGGTACCCGCGGGTAAGGTGATTCGCGGGTGGTATTTTTTCAAACGCTTTTTTCTGGGTTCGGTTCTGGGTAAAACAAAGATGATGCGGGTCGGGTCGCGGGTATTGCATAATACATATATTAAAATAATAATAATTTAGTTTAATGTTTAAAATCCTCAGACTTCTCCCCCGCGGGACCGCGCATAATCATAACCTCTGCAGCGCATCAATCTGCTGCTGTGCGCGCCACATTCTAAATGGAGGTGAAGCGCGAGAATACAGCATTTTCAATAACACTTCCTCAAGAGCGAAATCCAATGTCTGGGAGGCTTTTGGTGTCATCCTAGATAGAGAAAATAACCAACATCCCACGCTTTTTGAGACAAATATGCAACTGCGTGTGTTAATAATTGCACGTTTTCACTGCTCATATATATGCGGGTTCGGGTCGGGTTGCGGATCTTGTGCCGACGGGTCGGGTCGGGTTGCGGAACTAATTGGCAATATATGCGGGTAGCGGGGCGGGTTCAGTATTGCGCGTCGCGGGTGCGGGTCTTGAAAATCAGACCCGTGCAGGACTCTGATGGGACGGTACTCAAGATGGCGCAGACAAATCAACTTCCGGTGAGACCGAGGACCGAGGAGCGAGGAAATGAAAATAGTCGACCTGAGACAGGGCCTCTAAAGTACCACAGTCTCTTCTCCTAAATCCTTTTGAATTCTCCTATCCACTATTCCTTATCCCCGTGACGTTTCACTCAGAGGTCAAGGAATAAACGATAGGGTTAGACGTTAGGAGCTGATTTTTGGATTATCCGACAGCAACCTTGATTTCATCTCCCCTGGTGGGCGTTATATGCAGAGACATGTCCTCTTTCCTGCAGATCTCAGTTAAAGAGACACACACACACACACACACACACACACACACACACACACACACACACACACACACACACACACACACACACACACACACACACACACACACACACACACACACACACACACACACACACACACACACACACACACACACACACACACACACACACACACACACACACACACACACAGCATTTTAACACTACAGACAACTGCTGTGTGATCTGGATCCTCTGACAGGTTTACATGCTGTCAGAAACTCATGTCACGTGTGGATTTGTGTCAGGATCAATGCTTCCTTGCCAGTGTAATCTAGTTAATACATCCCTCAGGAGCAAAAAGACGGCTTTTAACTACATATGAACTATAGCATGCCAAAGTATCACTTCTCCTCCTGGTACCCAGCCCATTGAAAATGTCCACTGTAGTGGACATTTTGTTAACATGCATCTCCTTTTACTCTTTTGAGCTACTCTATCAATCCCTGATGTGCTGTACAGAGGACACTTTCCAGTGATATGTCATTGGTTAAAATTGCATGCTGGGAAGTTCCTCTTTCTTTTCATCCAAAATGGCTGGCATACGAAAAACAAAATGGTATAGAAGCAGTAAAATATTGTTGAATAATTGTAATTTTTACCATGAAAATCATATATATTCTTGTTTATTAACATGTGAGGAACTATAGAATTAGTTCTGAAAGCAATTAAATAATTCAAGTTTTCAAATAACAGGCCTTTTATAAATGTCCATTCTAGTGGACGTCAGGACTATCTTCATGGACTTAATGACTCAATATTGTTGCAGGAGACGGAACTGAAGCAGACATTTTCTGTCCCAGAAAGTTCAGGAAGATTAAGATTTTGAGCTCTCAGATGATGAGAGAGATGAGAATTTCACACTTGGGATAGAAGAGTGTCAAGAAGAAGGGGGGGAAAGATGCAGGATGCTCCATGAGCGCACAGATAGATACATAGAGACAGATAGGGACGAGCTGGAAAGACATGGCCCTCTGTGGGCCAAGAGTAGCACGTATGTCTTATTGTTGTTTTTATTGTAAGTGGAGCCATGAAAAATGAGAATTGCCTCAGGAATGCAAGCTTTGTTTCTATGAGCATGGTCAAATGGAGACCACATCCATCAAACTAGTCAAGATGACCCTACAGCCCGTGCTGACTGGAGTCCAATGAGGTACTTTCCCAGTACATTGACTACAAAGTCTTTGAAGATCTGGAAAGATTCACCAAAAAACAAGCTAGTTTTGTATTGACCAAATAAACAGCAATGTTCAGATCAATTACTTATTCATGTTTTAAATAAAGGTGAATGTATTATTGTATTAATATCACTCTATAACCATAATACGTTACATAGTCCATCTGTTAATTTTGGCTGTCTTTTCAAACTAATATGGTCCCGACGTCCTCTACAGTGGACATACTGTAACATTTTAAAATAAAATAAAATAAAAAAAGTCTAAATTGCAAGATGTTTTTTTAACCCTAAATAGGTAGGAAATAAAAAAAAAAAAAAAGGAAATTGGAATACACTTTTTTCCCTCGGGTCCCAGGAGGATATGTCAGTGAAGACAGATAGTGGACGAAGACATGGAGAGTGGATCTAATTTTAAAGTAGCCTACTTTAGTCAGCGTCTATGAGCCAACAAAGGCTAAAAGGGGTCTCAGTGAGGACACTTTCTGCCTCCTTGATTTTAATTGGAATAAAATGACAACCGTTGCAGCCACTAACTCTCCAATGATTGAGCCTTCAGAGAAGTGATTTTTTTTTTCAAGCCCATCACGTTCCACTTCCCTGCACTCTGCTGACAATGTTAAAGGTAATAGATTATGCAGCTAAAGCGAGCGATGATCCAACAGTGCCCCCATCAGAGACCATGAAGAATTACAACACACAAGATCAGTTTGCGAGTGCATTTGAATGGACTGTATGGCTTCTGTTGAGCAGCTGGGATCTTGTATTGCCTGCCTGTGACTCCTTTGTATTAATGTGTGTGAATGGGTAAACACTGACTTAAAGGGGAACTATTGATGTCTTTCATACATAGGCCTACATATGTGTCCCCGGGGTGTCAGGGAACTCACAAAGTGTCAGAAAACAAAACCCTCTCTTTTCCTCCGTACCCAAATCTCTAAAAACGGGGGAACGGCGCTGATACAGATTTGCAGCCGATATGACGTAATATCGGAAATGTGGACACACTGCACTATCAGAAATTTGCCATCAGAAACAATGCCCGACATGTTTTGGATGTAATATGGTCTTTGTTTACCTTAGCAAGCATCGCTAACACTCAGAGCTAACCTGTACTGGAGAGAGTATGTGTAAAAAAGCAGGACATAAAAGGAACTCACCTTGTGGTAAACCCACAAGAGAAAAAGCATTTGAGCTCCATACCGTTTCAGAAATAATCCTTGATGTGGTTTGGAACATGATGGCATTTAATCATGGCAGCATTTAGCTTTATCTCCGGTATAATTCTGAGCAGGCATTAGCTCCCCATCCTCTTTTTTTTCCTCAAACTAAGGACCCCGAACCTGCAGTTCTCTAACAGGGCTGACAGAGGGATGTCTAAAATGCATGATCTGTTTGGTATTTTGAGCAAAACAGACATTTTTTTTACCCATGATATATGCCTAGAAATAGATTAGGAGACCTTTAGGTGGTTGCAAAGACTAAAGTACTAATACATATTTCCATTTAGTCTGAATGTCCCAAGCTGTGATGAAGCAAGTGTAAAGCATTACTAAGAATGAAGTAGTTTGGAAAAAGGCTGTACCGTTTAATCGGTGCCCTGGTATGTCACCTTGTATAGCTCATCTTGTATAGCTCATGTACAAAGGCTGAGTTTTTACTGCAGCGGGCCATGTTTAAAATCAGCTCTTGGCCTTTTGTTGCATTGCTTCCCTTTTCTCTTCACAGCTGTTTTGTCGATTTAAAATAAAACATGTATAAAAAGGCTAAAACAGTAACAACTGAAAAAATATATAAGAGCAAACCAAAAGTAGTATGTTCCTCCAAGCAATACAAAACATCCCTTTCACCATTGTGCCGCAATGTAAAGGCCAGCACAAAGAGTGGACACGAACACAGTAAAAAAGGAAATTTAGTTTTAAAATGTTTATTAAAAAAATAGAAAACTTACATAAAAAAAACAAGGTATACATCTATATGTCCGTCATTTACACATAACAACTCATCCTTAATTACACACACATTTGAGCTGGAGATTTGGTTTGTGGCAATATGACAAATAAACCCTTGGATCATCCTCTACATGGCTTAATAAAAGCAGCATTGAAGATGAGGTTATGCTACCAACAGTATAGAGTCCATCGGATTGGTGAGCAGGGGGTTATAATCATCACCTACTTTTAAAACATGACCCTCACCAATTTCGGTTTTGTTAATGCTCTACCAAAACTCTAGTAACAGTGATTCTATGACATCCCAAGCTCCATTCCTCTTACAGATTGCTGTGTAAATTATGTAGCTTAAAACCTTGTCTTACAAGATGTATAAATACTGACTTTAAATACGAGAGGAACATTTCTGAAATGGAGGGACCTCTTGCCATCTTTATGAACTTTGATTTAAAAGAAAAAGTTGTGACATGTTAATGTTAACAATCATTGACTGCATTAGGAGTCTACTACTGGAGCATACACCTAGAAAATAGATGTACAAATAAAAGCCAAGTAAACCTGGCAGTGCTTATGGAGACAAATCGAACAGAAAGCTGGATACAAAAAAAAGGGGCAAGTTCGGTCATTTAAGAAGGCAGTTAACCTGTTGCTTTAACAGAATCGAATGGAGATATAAGGCAGAGAAAAAAAGCACTTTGCTGGTAATAAATAGCACCAACTATTTTTGAAATGACAAAAGTAAACAATGTTAAGGTGTATTTGCTACTTCCATTAAGCAGAAGTACACCCCAAAATCAAACTAATGAAACAAGTGAAATGAGTAGTGGTGATAATGCAGAAAGTTGGTAACATTCCATGTTATAATAATGCAGTTGTAAACCATGTCATTTTTGGCACATTTCTCATTTTGCTTTACCATAGCTCCCCCTTCTGTTGGAAACTGCATACACACACACACACACACACACAGACACACACACGCAAACATTCCTTCAAGGCCCTTTAGTCCATCTATTGCACAGATCAATGTTGTCTTCAAATAAAAAAGCAGACTTATGGTAGGGGGTGTCCCCTGAAATGTAACGTGAAATAAATTAAATAAAAGCAATTATTGCACATGAACGCAACAAACATAAAATAAGGTGTCAATGTTTTCAATAATAAAAAAAAGATAATAGTGCCAATGTGAAAAAAAAGTCCCCGGTGACAAAAACAAGGGAACAAATGACCAACGTACAAAAAGGAAACACTTGGTACATTCAAACAAGTCATCACAGTTTAAGCACTTGATACAAGGTCCGTTTTGTGCTGTCACACCAAAAACATCAAGTCAGCGTTGCGCTGCATAGGTAGAAAGGTAGTGCTTCGCTCCATAGTACAATTGGTAGATGATAGTCCAAGCTGTAAGAGCTCTGAATCAAGAGTGTAGCCAAAAGCAAGTTTGCATTCAGAAGACAAGAGCCCAAAACCTGCTCAAAAAGGCTCAATAAGAGTCAGAACTTCAAGAAAGACCAGTTCAGTACTATGGCACATCAAGTTTCCTAACGGTGTTCGAGTTGCATGGAAACTCAAAACGTTAATCAACTCTATAGCTATCCAGTCAATATTTAGCTGCTCAAAAGTGACACTGGGAAGGAGACCCAGTCTAGGAATCGGTAATTCCTTGATCAACTTAAATTCTGTGCATCACATTTTAGAGGAAGGGCCTCATCAGGCCGATGTAACAAAATGAGCACAGTTAAGACTTTGGGCCTTTGACAGTCCTCATTTGCCTGCGAGAGCCTTGTAGCATCACTTAGTAATGCACATTGCAAGCATAGATCAATAATTTTGACACCTTTGGAGTCAACTTCAATTGACTTGTGAATTATAGGACAAAGTTGGTGCATTTTAGAGAGCCTCCAACAGAAAACAGGTGCATCGTGAATGCTTCACAGCTGGTCAACATCAAAACTCATGATGAGTTATGTGAGGCCTTCAAAAAACAATGCCAGACAAGCAAGTCTTTCATCTGCTCTGGTTAAGGGCAGGAAGGGTTTCCTTCTTTTTGCTCCGCCAGGTGTTACGGTTGTACTGCTGCTGCTGGTTCCTGAAACCTGGTGCTGTCTTATGACCCTGGGGGACAAAGCGCTGCTGGGGGCTGAAGTTACCTTGAGTTTGATTTTGACCTTGGTTTTGCTTGAAGCCAACTTTTTGTGGATCAAGGGAGCCATGGGAGCTGGATCTCATGGTGTAAGTGTGGCTCTGATGTCCTACCATCTGCGGGTGGTGGAGCTGGTGGAGGGGGCTTGTGGAGTTTGTGTGCTGGGAGACTTGTGCAGCGTGTGTCATGTGATGGTGCACAACATTGACCGAAGGTGGATTCTCGTGGTAGAATTGGCAATTGGAGAGTGAGGGGATGGTAAGGTTTTCTGGGAAGGACATCTGGACCTAGTAATATAAAGCAGAATATATAATCAGAATTCTCATTAAGTCAGTTTTGCATTGTTGAAACATTTATAATGTAATTTTATAGGAAATGTAATTGTTCAAATTTCATGATAGAAAAAAAAAGAAAAAAAGTGTTTCCATGGCCACATTTAAAAATGTGGCTATCAACTTGTATATAAGAGGTGTGACGGCCCCAGAGCCTGTGTGCAAGGTGTGTTACAGGTCTTACGGTGGGGTGGAGCTGAAGAGGCCAATCAGCGCAATCGCGGACACCTGGCCGGCGCCGAGGTGCTATTAAGCCCAGCTGCCCGGAGTCACAGGGCCCGTGACTCTCTCCAAGCCGGCCGCATGAGGAGTAACACGGCGATCCTCTCCCCTCGTCCATCTATTTTGTGCATTATATTTAACAACCGCAATAAATGTGCCGTGGCTTTTGGAAACTCGTGTACGTTTTGTTATCTTTCCGTTGTGGCCCACGAGCCGGTCATAACAACTGGGGGCTCGTCAATCGTGAGTATGAACCGCGAGTTGGTTGGGTTGTTTTGGCGTTAGCTGTACCTAAATTAGCCTGTGTTCATGGCTAGTTGGTAGCCTGAGTTTTTTTTAGGGGATTCTCTCTGAGGACAGTGAAGTATGTGGCCTTATATGGTGTTGTGTATGCACTCTACGGGTGCCTAGGCGTTATTTTGGAACGCATATGGTCCCGGTTTGTGGATTTGATGAGATGTGTTTTTGTCCGATAGCGGTGATCTGTTCTCTTAAATATTCGCTGAAAAATAGGAGGTAGTGGTCTCGCCTGTGTGTACAATACCTGTAGGAGTGTTCCTCTGGTGGGTTCAAGAGGCGTTTCCCCTTGGGTTTCGTCTGGGGGGGCTTTGATAGTGTTGAGGTACAGCGGTTAGAGCTTCACTTTCCCTTTTCCCTAAACTTGCTCTGGAGCACTTCCGTGGGTCAGGGGGGTTGTCGGTTACCTGGTCGCCTCTCTCGGTCCGGCGGGCTTTAAGTGCATAAGTACCCACCGCTACGCCTCATGAAGACTAGGGGGGGAGTTACCTAGTAAGTTTGGGGTTAGGAAGTCAGCTAGCGGGGCTCCTCATTCCTACTGTGTGCACAGGTGGGCTAAGAAATTGCATTTCCTCTATGTAAATAGCTATTATTGGGTAAATATGGAGGATATTGTGGGGGTGTTTGTGACTGCACCTTCTGAAGGATTCTTGGATCAGTGCACCAAGGATCAATTGGTGAACATAGCTCAGTATTATGGGTTTGAAGTTGGCGATAAAAGAGTGAAAGAGTCGGTGAAAGCGAATTTGAGGGCTTGTTTGTTGAAAAGTAAAGTGTTTGATACTCCTGTCCCCGGGCGCACAAAATAAATGGCGGGTCAAAGTGCGGTTTTGAGTTTCGAGCAACAGAAGGAGTTACTCAGATTACACTTAGAGTTGGAGACGGAAAAGGAGTTGGCCGTGGAGAAGATGCGACAGGGCATTGAGCTGGAAAGAGCGGTGTCCTTGGAGAAATTGAGGCAGGAAACTGAGCAGGCTAAGTTGGAGTTTCAGAGGGAGAAACTGGAATTAATTAGAGAGGGCAAAGTAGCGGCTGATGTCCTGTTTCCTGATTATTCAGCTAGTCAAAGCGGGGCCCCAGGGAGGTCAGTGGATGACTTAAATGATTTGAAGTTGGTTCCCAGGTTTAATGAGAAGGATCCGGATTTTTTTTTTCAATGTTTGAACGTCTCGCAGGTGTAAGGGGGTGGTCTGAGGCCACTCGCGTGTTATTGTTACAGTGTGTGTTAACCGGGAGGGCTCAGGAGGCTTATTCATCTTTAAGTGGCAGTGACTATTTGCGCTATGATTTAGTTAAATCGGCCGTTCTCAGGGCTTACGAGCAGATGCCTGAAGCTCATCGTCAGCGGTTTAGGAATTGGAAGAGAGGTGATAAATCTCACCGTGAGTTTGCTCGGGATATTTCCACCCATTTCGATCGGCCCGCTCTGCCCATAGATGGGGTCACGATGATACTGGGTAACGACATTGCAGGTAGTCGTGTGTGGGCTGATGGGGCACCTCCAGCTATTATGGCGCCAGTGCCCCTGGTTAGTATTAAGCCAGACAAGAGCGAAACTGAGTACCCTGACATGTTTAAAGCATGCGCTGTGACACGGGGAATGAAATGTGGGCAGACAGAGGTCACGAGCACAGCTGAAATCGATGAGGCCTCACCGCAGCATGGGGTGACGTGTCTCGAGATTCCCTGGTCGGTTTCTCACACTGAGCTGGTGGCGGAACAGCGTCCTGATGCGTCTCTGGAGGGTCTAAGGGAGAGTGTTCTTCGTGGTGGTGAGGTGAGAGGTCGTGCTCAGGGGTATTCGCTTCAGGAGAGTGTCGCGTATTTTGCTGGTAACCCGGTTTACCAGGTCGGGGTGTCTTCCAGGTTCCGCAGCATGGCGGGAAAGAAAAAAAAAGGAAGAACAAAAAAAAAGGGAGAACAAAAATGTAATGCGTTATAGTTAGCTGAACTAGTCAGTGACTTGTTTGTTTTTCTTCGTTTTTGTGGGCGCCATGTTCTTTGTGGGGTGTTTCCGTTTGTGTGTAGGTACCAAGGTTCCGATGGGGACCCTGATTTTATGGGGGGGGGCTGTGACGGCCCCAGAGCCTGTGTGCAAGGTGTGTTACAGGTCTTACGGTGGGGTGGAGCTGAAGAGGCCAATCAGCGCGACCGCGGACACCTGGCCGGCGCCGAGGTGCTATTAAGCCCAGCTGCCCGGAGTCACAGGGCCCCTGACTCTCTCCAAGCCGGCCGCATGAGGAGTAACACGGCGATCCTCTCCCCTTGTCCATCTATTTTGTGCATTATATTTAACAACCGCAATAAAGGTGCCGTGGCTTTTGGAAACTGGTGTACGTTTTGTTATCTTTCCGTTGTGGCCCACGAGCCGGTCATAACAGAGGATAAACAAATCACCATTGAATCAAGTTCATAGGTTTTAAATGTCCTTATTTGAAAAATATTAGTGAAGTTTTATGTTTTTTCCTGCAACCTGTAAAGGGGAACACAATTACACTGACCTGAGGCACTGTGTGGATAAAGCCTGGTGGATGTGTTACCCCCAAGTCAGAAGCCATCTGGAGAACTGAATGGACTGAGGCCAGGGTGAGAGACTGGAATTGGATTGCAGTATTGCTGTTTGGGGGAGAATCAGACTCCTGGGGAAAAGAACACAAGCTGTTTAACAAAGATGCAATGATTTAGTGGCTTTGATCACTATACAAAGTTAATCAGCAACTTATGTTGTGAATGTTTCAAAGGCAAAATATCCTTTGGCCTTACTATGTCACTTCCGGAGGAGGAGGAGAGCGAGCATGCTGAGGACGATGAGGAGTGGTGGTGAGGGCTGGGGAGGAACACTGGCGAAGGTGAGGGAGAGTCAGTGCTGAGGGGGGAGGAAGAGTCTCTTTGATCCTCTACAGACACCAGCATCAGCCTGGCAAGGTCCTGCTCACAGGTCTCTACATCTAGGAAGAAACAGAAGACTACTGTTAAAAGAGGTTAGAACTTTCAACATCAAGTTTATTTACCAAGCCCTTTTACTTTTAATATAGCAAAACAAATGAATCATAATATAACCTCTAGTATTATTGTTCCAAAGTGGATGCAAACCCAAGGTTCCCACAAAGTTACCATGGTTCTCCAACTTGACATGCTGCTTGGCTGCCCACTTCTTTATTGTCCAGTCCCTGTAGGCCAACACCTCTGGGCTGACTTTGAGGATGCGTCCTAAAGTGCTGCAGAGACAGAGACAGGTGTATTCCACAATGTTATCAGGAAACTCTCAAAACTAGTGCTTACAAAGTAAAGTTTATTATGATGATGGATTATGAAACATCTTAAAATCTAAGACCTTCCCTCAACTCATTTCTTTGTGCAGGAAGGTTTTGCCTGAACAATGTGAAGATGTGACATTGTTGTGCCCTTGGGTAAATTGCCCAATTTCAGCTCCCTTAGCGAATGTTACAAAAGCAACCGACAACAGATCGAGGCAGTTTAGACAAGAAGCAACTAGCTCACTAACCATTGCTTGTTGCCAATATTAATGCAAAAAAAATATTAATTATATAAATACAAATTGCAGCCCAGTGAGCTATGATACTGCATAGGTATTTAAATCAAGTACCTAACTGTAAGCAAAGCTAAGGTTAGACAGCTAGCTGTAATTTAGCCAAGATGCATCAAGCTTGTGTTGGTTGCTTGACCAAAAAGTCATATGCAAATTGCAAGATTTTCAAAAGATAATGCAATTCTAAAAAAGTATGTAAGATGACTGCTTGGGACAATGCCAAACATCACTAAATCATGGAGAAACCAACCTGTCGTATTCCTTGTTGGGGTAAGCGCGTGCAAGAGGAGATACTCCATGACTCAGCACCATGTAGGCAAAGTCAAACACCTGCTTGACTTGGAGGACGCCGTATGAACTCCTGCCCACGTCGTTCCCTGTGAAAATCAATATAAAGAGAGGTTAAACGGCTTTGGAAAATACGATATATACAGACAAACTGCGTATAAAGTCCCGGGAAATGTGTTAAAGCGCTAGCCATGCAGGCATACAAGAGTTGGACCCCATCCTACTTCACAGCAGGGTTTGTCAGTCAAATCAAGATTATCTATGCATCCATGTTTTGGAACTAAAAGCATCCCACAGAATATGATTTTGTCGCAACTTTGTCTTTTTAAATGTCTTTGGAGTTTTTTCCTGATCTTTACTTTACAAAGCCATAATTTCCCATATGAATGTACTGAGAAAAAATGATTAATGTTTGCTACTGCCATGATGCCACACCCTCTATCAGGGGTGTCAAACTCAATTTCATCGCGGGGCACATTCGCATAAAGGTTGCACTCAAAGGGCCGGTTGTGACTATACAAATATATAATATATATATAAAATAATGTATTATATTACATTATTGCCTCTGAATTGGATTATTATCGGATAGGATAATAACTTCGTAATTAACTACGTCTGAAAGCAGAAGTCAAAAGATTGCAAGTCTCTTCAGTGCGCATGTCACAAAACGAGATGCATTGCGGGACATGTAGTTTATGGGCAACCTGCTTCTGTAAAGTGGCATGTAACCGTACAATAAGCGTATTTTCTTCTTTGCAAGCTCTTGCGGGGCCACAGAAAATGAAGTCGCGGGCCGGATTTGGCTCCCGGGCCTTGAGTTTGACACCCCTGCTCTATGTGAATTGAGCATACTCAATGTATTCATCAAATCCCAAGCTGACCTGGCTGTATTGGGTCTTCTATGCAGAGCATGGACGGCCTGTTTCCACTCCCCATGGCTTTGAGCATTTCCTCCTTGGACACGTAAGCTCCATCATTCTTCACCCTGATGCCGGTCTTTATATAGTTGAAGTTATGGCCATACAGCTCGAAGAACTCGATCAGCAGGATGCCCAGGTTGATGTTGGCACGTCGCGTGTCGATTCGAGGGTGTAACTGTGATAATCAGACTTTATAATTATCCACACTTTCTAACCAAATCCAGCCTGATTAACTGCAATTATTTTTATTTTTAAATGAAGTACAAAAGTTTACATATCAAGACCAAGTCAATAGATGCTTTTTCCAATTTTGACACCTTCCTTTCAAATTGTGCACAGACACAACAGTTCTCAGGTAGGGTATACAAATAATATGGAGAGCTTTTCCCTTGACAGAAGGTGATAATTGTATCAACCTGCTATTATTTCAATAGACAAGGGATTTTGTTGCAGATGCGCACTACATTTAGCAGGTATACCATGTGTACCTGTAGGAAGCTGATGGCCATTAGCATAAGGCTGTAAGAGCTGATGCCTCCAGTGAAGACTTCATTCAGATCCCTCTGAAGTAGGAACTGCTTCAAGACAAAGATCAGAGGCGGCAAAATGGTGTACTTCTACAAGATCGAGAGAAAAAAATTAAAGACTGAACAAAACAAAGGCCACATACATACGCATCAAAGGTGTCAGGTTTTCAAGTGTTACCTTAAGATAGCTTTTGATGAACTGTGCTGCTTTAACTGCAGTCTCTACATTGAAGCTGATGTCCACTTTTATCTCTGTTTCATGGTCAGTAAGCTTGATGATTGGCACCTGAGGACAGGTCAAAGAGTTAATTGGAATCAATCCAAAAAAAGGTGGGTGAACTGAACAGCTTTTGTTTTTTAACATACAAAAGGTTTTCTCTCCGTGTGCTCTTGACTTATTGGAAACAGTCTGCGCTCTCCCGGTGACTTACTGTAGCTTTGTCGAGGACCTTGATGGGATAAGGGCCAGCCACATTGTGCTTCTTCAGGGCTTGTTCCAGTTCCTGCAGTGGAGGATGGTCCCACTTTCCAAACACCACCAGGTCAATGTCACTGAGAATAAAAACACAGAGTACTTTGTCGTTAAAAGGTGACATCTAAACATTTATGTCTACACAGTGTACAACAACGAGGTCACAGAAGAAAAACACATTAGGGCCATCTAATTAAGGCTGTGTGAGCACAATGTGACCAAAACCAAGAAGAAAAGGAAAGGTGGCAGTGAAGCATTATTTCTGTGTCTCTTTAACGTTAAGGTTATTAACCACTGAAGTTTACATTTTCTTTTTTAATCTTGTAACTATACAAAATAAACATAGAAATAAATATTACATTTGTTTATGATGTAGGCATCATTAAGACCTGGTCCTACTTTATAATCAACATTGTTGATCTTTGAGTACGGCTCAAGTGAATGCAGGTGGTGTGATGTTGAAACAATCACTGCATTTAACACCTGCCTTATTTCCACACTTTAACAATCTCTATATTAAGTGCTACACTTGTCACTCAATTTGAAATAAAGTTGTTGAAAGCATTTATATCTTGCAGAGTAAAATAAAATATATGTTCAAATCGAATAACATAGTAACCCTTGAAAAGGCTAAAGAAACACTGTATTCAAGAAAACAATGATGGCATAGAACAAAAAGTAAATGGCAATTCTGAATTCTGTATTGTAGTATACTCTGACAGAAATAGTCATACCCTATCAAAGATATTGCTCCCACTTTCTCAAAACAAGCATTTTGATGAGAAATGTCAAGTCCCTCATATAAGGTCAGACTGCACACACAAATGTTACCTTGTTGGAAGATAAAGTCCTGTGCTGAAGCTGCCAAATATCTCCACCTGCAGAGTTAAAGACCAATTAATACAATTCTGATTTAAGTCTTCACACATTGTTATCTTCATTAATTTGATCACTCATGTTTTAGCAAGTGTAACTTTTATGCATGCATTTAAGCTGTACTGCTCAACGCATGATTTGTACCACCACAGCTTGGAGAAACACAAATGTGTCTTTTGGAGGAAAGTGAGGCCCAGTGGGAACTCTCTGGGCTAGGATTAGCTTAAAAAGGTTTATAAATGGCAACCAAAAAAAAAAATGCCATTTGTTACTAATTACACTGAGTATAACATTATGTTGGCCACATGCAATGGAAAATCATTTACTAATGTTTATTTAGAAATGCAAGTTACATGAATAACATCTCGTCAACTCTGGACGTGCAGTGTAACGCAGCGTCCACACGACAGCGTGCGTTGAAGCTTGCCGGCGGGCGTGTCTAAAGCTCGAACAACAACCAATCACACGAATCTCCCGCCCCGGACACACAAGCACGCGGTTTCATTGGCTAGAGCTTGTACTGGCATATGATTTGATTGGCTGACGCTTCCGTCGAAGCTTCAAAAGTTGAACTTTTCTCAACTTTTGAAACGAGCAACGGAGGCAAAGCGAAGCGACGGAACCACAATGCAGTTCGGCAAAGCGTGACGTCACCCGATTCAAAGTGAATGGGCAGAAGCGTTGAAGCTTCAATGCACGCCGCCGTATGGACGGGCCGTGAGTTGACCGTCTACAGAATGGCCAAACTTGAAGCACAGTAAACCTTCAGACATACTGACAAAAAAACTTTACAAACACAACATTGATTTAAACAGGCATATAGCAGTATTGAATAACATTTTTTTTGACAACCAGTCAATTAAAAGAGAAATAATATGCATTAAAAAAAAAACTGATGTAGTAATGTATTCCAAAAGGTTTTGAAATTAATTATGTGAATCCTGAGTAGAGACCTTTGCAGAACAACCCTGCTTTTGCACCTATTTTCTTGGTACACTCCAGCTCATAAGAGGTACAAAAAAGGGTACATTTTAGAAAAGTGGATGTATACATTTTATATCAATTAAATTGCTCTCCCATAAGTCATATTCTTTCTAAAACCCTTACATTCTCAGTATAATTAGACAGTGTCAGTGAAGTGGTCATCCAACTCAATGGCTTGATTGAAATGTATTTTATAACAGCACTGATTGTGATGTTATGTTAAATGTTTGTAGTTTGTGTTTCATGTATTTGTGTCTGGATATTTGTCTATGTTGGTGTTGGACATGGAGCTGCTGTGATGAAAGTCAAATTTCAGACTTGACGTAATATCGTAACGTATATTGACCCAAGCCAAAAGCGACACAACACTTACCACTGCTCCTAGTACTAGGATGAGTTAAAAGCAGAGACACAAGTTCACTGTATGTGTGACAAATAAAGAGGGTTTCATCCTCCGTTTCTGCGTTTTAGGAGACCATGGTCGAATAATGATCTTCGAAAGTAGCTGAGCGTTTTACAGGTGCTCACCCGTGCTGTGGGCCACAAGTCCATGATGACACCTTCCATTCTGTTCACAACATCTCTTCTCATGGCTTCCTCCTCTGGTCGTGGCGACATGAAGTTGAAAAAGTCCACAATTTCTTCATGAAGACTGAAGATTCAAAAGGAGAAAGGACAGAACCACAGGAACAGAGTCAGCAATATAATGCAAGATTACAGAAAGCATTTCTGGATGCATTTGATACACATTAAAAGGCCTAGACATAAATACTATACTAATGTTACTGCCCTAAAGGAATGGTTTGAAGCACTTCAGTTCACACAAAGTCAAGTTCATTATTTTACAAACTATTTAAATTGTTTTAAATGTTGACTGACTTGCAAGTTAACGTATATAAATGAGTTGGGTCAGTTACACAACCGATGGTTTTCACCGGTTATTGTGATATGAAATACTAGATTGACATATAGTGCAATGAGAAAAGGCATAGGCCTACATGTAACTGTTTCATGCATACTGAACACATTTCATTACAGTTCATCATGGAAAAGTGTTCATTGGGTGACCAGGTGAGTTTCCTTTAAGAACCCCGTACCTCATGACTTAGAAAAACCTTACAATTATCCTTACCCGTTTATACCCGGGCTGTAGCGCCTGGTTTTCCACAGGCAGAACGAAGAGTCTACATGGTGTCCATTGCAGGCGTAGGACAGGAGCGGGTTGATACCGTGGAAAGTGTTGGCCCTGTTCAGGTGCCTCCTGCGGCCGGATGACTGTGACTGATAGTGGTGGTGCTTGTTCCCATGCTGATTGTTCATCCCGGTGGGGGTGTGGCCGCCAGATTGTTGCATGCTGCGACAGTGTTGCTGGACAGTGTGAAAAGGCGGAGGGGGCTGCTGTTGCCGTCTGAGATTGTTCTCGTTCAACTCGTGCTCGCCGTAGTGTAAAAACCGACTGGCCTCTTCGTTCAAATTATCGATTTGCAGCGAGGAGCCGGAAGGCGAGGAGCTTTCGGCCTCCGAGTCCAGTGAGGAGGAGGACGGCGACAACGAGCCCGTCCTCCGGACATTACCCCTCTCTACGCCGCCGCTGTCTCGCTTCGACAGTTTCCCAAACACACACTCCGGCAGTGCTACATTCTTGCGATACTCACCGTTAGCCTCCGTGGAGTTTGCATTTAATGATGCAAAGTTGCGTTGGTGGTGAAGGTGGTTGTCGATGCCGGTATTAGCTCCAAATCCCTGAGAGGATTCCCAAATGTGCACCCACGGGGAATTGGCAGGTCCCTTCTGTTCCGGCTGCATCCAAGCGGTCCGGGGATCCATTGAAGTCGAGTTGGTCGAGAACCACTTCAGGGGAAAATGGCGAGCAATTTGGCAAATTCAACACTTTGCGTTCAAGTAGACATATAAATCCTACCGCGTTAATTTACTTGTTATCTTCGAATTGCTTCATGTCCATTAACTGATTTTTCAAGCAGCTCGTCCAACTCCACTCCCCATGTAAAGACAGCCAATATGGCGAACCCAGCAGCACGGATCAGCGTCTACGCATGTCCGAGGGATTTAAATCTTTGAACACACCCTCGAGACTCAAAGATGCGTCAATTTACCCAAACACAGACCGGACACACCGGAAGTTAAACGTAATAATGAACCCACCCCTTGGAAACTCATATTAACAACACACAACATAAGAAAAAATACAAAGCAGTAAATCACATTCAAAAATATATACTTTATAGATGATATAGGATAGGTTGTTAAAGTGTAACTCTCCTACTCCATATTCCTAAATCTTGTCTAAAACCAATTTCTCATTCAGGATTTCTTAAAAGCATTTTAAGTCATAACATAAACCGTCTCTACACGATTTTACAATCCTGCAATTTGCTCTAAGACACATTTATTCAAATGTAAATACGTATCAAATGTGTTGTGGGCTTTTATTTTGAAGGCAACGTCCGGAAATGGTAGCCATTATGTTGCACAGATCAGACCAGGCAGAATAAACCTGATCGTTTTAAAACATTTGGCTGGATCAATTATCACTGCCTCTATCAAAATGTTGTATTCGAATGATAATTTGATGTCACCCCAAGAATTATAAGTTTATAAATGACTTATTCTCATTTAGGATAAGCATGCAGTTTAGGTCAGTAGGCTATATTAAGTTTGTAGACCAAGGCCCAGAACGCAATTTGCATGGCTTTATAATGAATTTCATTTGGGCAAGTGAGGAGTAAATGCAACCAAATATACATGTATTTTATGTTCATTATGTTGAATTTTTTTATTTGAAAAAGTTAAATAACCTCTGAAACTTTAAACTGTACAGAGCTCTGGCAATCTTATTTTTCATTCATACAAACATCAAATCCTCATATTTACAAATGAAGAAACTATATAAAACCGGGCCACAGTTTAACTAGAACACATATTTTACAATATTTGAGAGCATTACCTGAGCAAAAAGATTGCAGTGATTCATGCCGGTACATTTATGACAGGGTGTGTACAGTTTAAAAAACGAATGTTAAATGTCTCCAGTACTAAACATTGAGGAAACATTTGCTACAAAATCAGAGTACATTTAAATGTATTCATTTTAAAGTAGAAGTGCAAATACAAAACACAAACTAAAACATTTGTCTGAACTGTCTTTCAGCATATTTGAATTTAAAGGCTTACGATGAACTTCAAGAACTCCTTTGTGAGGAGTAGCACCAAACCAATTTGAGAACATGTATGTGCTCAAACGGTTAACAGCTCTACCATAGGCTGCCAGTCAGCAAGTTGACATCAAAATGTAGGTGCATAGTTGGAATTTTTCATTAAAAAAAAAAAAGTGTACAAACTGACATTTAAACTGTATAGCATTTGTGTCTCTCAACTCTTGACTTGTCTGCAGATAGAAGCTAACTGGTTAATGCAGCTGGTGACTGCAGGAGGGACGCTGTGAAACGTTTCTCCTCTCCACCCTGCCAGGGCATCCAGGGCTTGTTTGGGGTTGCATGGAGACAGGTCATAGATGCAGTAGATGGCGGCCAACTGGACCTCCCATGGCACACCTGGGGGAAAAAACATTATGAGATTAAACTTCTAAATGGGGGTGGAGGCCATTTACTAAAGGTTAAGTCCTTAATTTCCTCTGTATCTCTTCTGTACTATAAATAAAAGGCAAAATGTGAACAAAATTAAAAACTTTAAAAAAGAGGCGTTTGAATGGAAATGGACTGCTTTTTATTTTTAAATGCCAGGATAATATATACATATATATATATATATATATACACACTGGAATCTGTTTAAAATGCACATGTAAATACACGTGTAAATACTCAAAATAGACAGAAAACTACATTAGTGTTTACAAAAATGATGACCAACTAAAGGCATGTCTTGGGAAATGGACAGCACTCTGAGCACATAGATACCTTCTGTCTGTCCGTGCCTTCCAAACGCGTTCATGACGTTGGCTACTGTTACCACTGAGGAAGAATTCCTGTCTTTCATTCCAAGTTGACCGAGGCGTCCTATATTAAATGGAAAAACAATAACATTTTCAATTTGGTAATCCCTAGGCTATCAATCAATTACACTTGATTCAGGTTATGGTAACCTTAAAAAAAAAAAAAAAAAAACCCACCAATGAGTCGGACTACAGTGGCGATGGTCAAATCAGAGACAGGAGTTTGTTGACCTCTGGGCTGTGTCACCCAGGTGTTCATGAGTGGCCACAACTCCTTGCTGTCGAAGCAGAATCAACAGATTAGTAGTGATGTGTCAGTCGCGAACAAGCCGATTATTTTGAACGGCTCTTTGGTACGAACGAGGGGAAACGAGTCGTACTTGGTGAGAGCCGTTCTTGTTATCGTTCAATCGTTGGTCCGCACTCACTGCCTGCCAAAATCCACTCGCCTTTTAAAAAGCTTGATTTTGTTCCCTAAAAGTATTCTGTGAAGACCCGCCCCTACTCTGATCGGTAGGTTTCAGCACGAGGAGTGAGGTGGGGTGGGTCTTAGCGGAATACGCGCGAGAGAGAAGTCATAACAAGTGGTACAGGACAGGTAGACGACGTGTTTTTCGGATGGAAAATGAGCCAAACGTGAAAACGCAGCAGCATTTGGATGCACTTCAACCAAAACCCAGGCAGTGATAAAGCGCACCATTTGTAAAGGCAAAATATCCTTTAAAGCAGGGTCAACAAATAATCTCCATCGCCACTTAAAAACACAGTATCTAATATTAAGAGTTGCGTGAATTTCATTCAAGGCAAGGCAACTTTATTTACTTAACACATACAGAGGGTAAATTCAAAGTAGTACATTCACTGACATGAATGACATGGATATGGCGCCACCTTGTGTCATGTTTACAATGCAGATTATTGACATAAGGTCTGGCAATACAGTCAATCATTATCCTGGTGATTATTTCGCAGATAAACCTAGTAACCCCGCCCCCTTTAAAAAAACGGCTCTTTGAAAGGAACGGAGCCATAAGATCCGGCTCCCTTCAAAGAGCCATAATTCCCATCACTACAGATTAGCACAGGGTTACATTAGATGCCTGTTTACAGAAAATGGTCAGCTTCACACAGATTATTTAGATTTTGTTTGGAAGACTATGTGTATATGTGTATGTATCTTCAAGTCAGAACAAATAACATACCCCAATAAATGATCATAGGTCCACTTCCACTTCTTGTGTGAACAGAGGAGTTGCAGAGTTAAGACATGCTGCCAGGCCTCAGTCCCCAGGTCCTGCCCGTAGCGACTGTGTTTAGTGAAAGACATGCCTGACCCTGACTGAATATCAGACAGTGTTCTGGAGATCAGCGTCTCAATTTCACAGGGAGGACTCTGCAGTGATAAAAGGAGATTAGATTTAAAAAGGGATACAATTGGGAAATAAGACATTTGGTAAAAACAGTGATCTGGCTAAACTATGGTCACAAAGGTCAGGGCCCAAACAATTTATTAAACTTAAATGCCATCACAATTATCTACATTTTAAATGAATTAAAAATAAATAGCAATGTCACCCCTTTAAAAGTCAGAGGATATACATTTGACAAGCTAGATTTGAGTAAAATAAGTACCGTACTTTTCGGACTATAAGCCGCGACTTTTCCCCCCATTTTTTTTGTACAGCTAACGGCCACTAGGGAACCTCCTAAATCTATGGATTTTACAGGTAAAATTAACCACCTTTAACTCTATGGGCTCTATGACCGGTCCGCGCCCGCCACCTTTAAGCGGCGGGCTCCAGCAGGAAGAGCTGGAGGCCGGAAAAGAGTGAGACAGGTAGCGCACCAAAGTAAAAGTGGAACCGAGAGACAGAACGAGAGCAAGACAGACGGACAATTTAGCTGCTGCGGCTTATATGCAGTTGCGCTTTATAGTCCGAAAAGTACGGTATACAACTGGAGAACTCGATCTCTACAAATACTATACCTTTTCCCAACCAAGGTATGCTGAAAGGCAGCTGAGGAGCTTTTCTTCTGCTTTCAGTTTGGTGACAGTATGTATAGCCTGGCACAGAGAACTACTGTGTGACAGTACTTTGGGCCATGTTGTCACCATGAACAAAATCATCTTAGCACAGTCTGGGAAATCTGCAGTAAGAAAGACACAATATAGAAAAAATGTAATTTAAAGTGAAGCTTAAGTGGTGCATGTAGGAGCAATGAAGACAACCTTTACAGTTGAGAGAAGCAATTAAGTAAAAATACAATTGCAAAAGTATGTACGAGGTTAAATACGGTAGAACGTTAATTGCTAACCTTCTGTGAGAATGCTGTGTGCCAGGATGTGAGCTTTCTCCCAGTCTCTTGTCTGTCTACAGATCCCTGTGTGGACTCTACAGAGGGCCTGTATGTGGTTACTGTTCAGATATTTTTTCCCCTCTTTCAACTTTTCCAGGATGGCCAAAATCATGTCACCCGTGTTAAGCTGAAGAGAGAGTAAACATGCACAAAAAGTTAATTCACATGGACACATTTTTTAAACAAACACATCGTATGAGCTATTAGCAGGCGTTTTCATTTACATAGATATTGTATTTGTCAGGAGCTACACAAGAGCCTTTGTTTGGGTTATTGACATTCAGTCTCTTTTTCTTAAGTGAACAATAAAGAAGTTACTCAAAGGGCATGTTATTCAGAACTAAATGACTAATGGGAAGGAACCAATTGTGCATACAAAAACACTGTTTTAAACTACAATTGCATACAGTAAGATAAGCCTACCAATACTTTTTTTTCTTTAATTCAATTATACAGATAAAAACACTTGACATTTAAAATCAAATCCATGGTACCAAAAAACCTCAGAGCGATAACCTCTCAATGCATTTTTCTCCCAAAAATATAGTGTTACTTGCAGTATATTTGCAGCAAAAAAATGCTAAGTCATACGGTCGACGGCAAGAGTGAAAACAACTGAAATACATAGGCCGAATAAACAAGTCTACTCACCAAGCTGTTTTCGCAAATCTCAGAGATGACCTCCTTCTCTTCGTCTCTCAAGACAGGCTTTTTGGACAGGTTACCAACATACAAATGGCTCTGGATCACAGGCAGTAGATCGAAAAACTGGTTTTCAATCTTCTTTAAAAGGTGAGCTATAAGATTTTGCTTTGCCGGTTCTCCACCTTCATGGGACGGTAAAGCTGTCTTTGGTTTGCATTGTTGGCTACTCAGAGTCTGGGCTGAGGTGGCCTTCACTCCACTGTTGGAGGAGGAGGAAAGCATCTGCTTGTCGCTGACAGTAGGAGAGCAGTTATCTAGCTTGAGACATTTACTGCTTTTAGGTTGAAGCAAACTGACAGCCTGTCTTTTTTCTCGTCTCATCTCAGTCTTGGTGAAGGCCGTCGAAGTGGAGTTAATCGTCTTAAAGCAAGACATCTGACTGTTGGTTGTTGTGGGTAACGTCCCACTCTCCGATGAACACATGCTGAGCCCGACATTCCCTCTGAGAATGCTCAGAGTTCGGGCGTGGGCAGAGAGCTCCGGGTACATGGTGTCAAAGATCCTCATGGAGTTCTCCTGAGATGGACTGGAGGAAGATGACGGGGAGGAGTTCATTGCCGTAGAGGGTAGGCGACCTGGGACCGGCACGGCATGTTTTGGAGTGGCGGAATCGAACTGTAGTGGAGAGGAGGGGACTCCATTCGGAGGGAGTGGACTGTTTCGTGAAGAGGATCTCAGCTGCCGACTGTTATGAGTCAAGTGCGCCTGGACAGGAGTGGAAGGCGAAACAGATCTCTCCATGGGCGAGGGAAATGAGAGTTTACCAATAGCCTGCCTTGGATTGATTGATTTGCCCGCCTTTGGAGGTGTTTTCAGAGGTGTTAGGAGACGAGGAAGTGGAGGGCCCATCGCAGAGCGAACTTGGCCTATGCATTCTGGTGACTGAGCCGTAGTGGAACATGTCACTGGGCTAGGTTCTTCCTCTCGGATCACAACTGGGCTTTGATTTTCAGTAACTTTTGTGCATTCATTTGTGCTAGTATCACTTTTTAATGACAGAGTAGATCTAACAGTGCGAACAATATTTTGTTTCACTTGAAGGTGACTTGCGTCTTTGCTGTCCTGAAGTGCTACAGTTTCTTTGTTTGTTGTTATCTGGGTTTCTGGTGTTGGGTCTTTGTCCAAAGCCTGCAATTCTATAGTGGGAATCAGACATGAAGGACTTAATCGCCTGCACATAGAATGTATATTATCCTTCATAGATTCAGAGTTACCAACCTCATTTAAGTTAGAAAGGGGAGAGCCTTGATCTGCTAGTTTTTCACAGTTGAATGTGTCTATGTCAACACCCTTTTCTGCAGTAGTTGCAACATTTGCCGTACCAGTTTCCTGGTCAGCTTGGGTTTTGTCATCTTCCATCTTCAACAGTGGAAGAGGCGTAGATCTATTATCACCATTTGATTCAGAGACAGAAGCTGCTACAGTGATTCCACCAGTTCCTAGTGCTTCGTTCCCACTTTCCTCCCCAAGAGGTTTAATGGGTGCATCATCTTCAAGCTTTCCTTCAACATTTTTACTTGTGGCACTACTGAGGCCGTCATCGCTGATTGACAAACAGGGTTTATCGTCTGGCACATATGTGTCATGGCCCACACAGCCTCTATTCTCCTGGGGTGCTAAGACATCTTGACTGCCCTGTCCCAGATCACTAGAGTCCTGGAGATTTTTTCCAAGTTCGGAACCCTTTTCTGTATTTGTTACCTCAGCAACTCTCACAGAGTCAATGATTATTGAGGAGGTAACTGAGGAATTAACTGGCTGAACATCAACTGTTTCTTCAGAGATTACAGTTGTATCCTTCCTTCTGGGGGACTGTCCAACCTCAGGAAGGACTGCTTTAGCATCAGTAAGATCACCAGGGCTTGTGTCGACCTCAATCTTTTCACCTGTATCTGACTGAACTTCCTTTGCATTTTCACCTTCAGGAATACTATTGGCACCACTGTTGGCTTGCTCATCACTTTCAGTAGCCAACAAGGCATCCTCAACCACAACGGCTAAGAGTGACGTAGAAGATAAAGAAGCAGAAGATAAAGAAGTAGACGAAGAAGAAGAAGAAGAAGAAGAGGATAAAGAAGTAGAAGAAGAAGAAGAAGAAGAAGAGGATAAAGAAGTAGAAAAAGCAGAAGAAGAAGATAAAGAAGTAGGAGCAGAAGAAGAAGCTGTTGATGATAACTGCACGGCTGACGGCTTGTGCTCATTCTGCAATTCCTTTGCATTTGTGATGCTTTTGACCTTCACCTCAGTGACGCGACTCAACATATTTTGTCCTGAGTCTTTGGAGTCATTTTCACTGGAAATGTGTTCCACTTCCTGTCTTGCGACTACTGGCAAGTCTACCTTTTCCTCTCTCTGTAGTGCAGAAGGTTTTAGACAGGGGCTTGTTCCAGATGTTGTGATGAGTAAGGACTCTTCTTGTTGAGAAGGAACAGAGTCGTCATTGATTTTGGGATGGTATTCCTTTTCCCCATCTGTTGTCTCCATCGATTCCATTTCTGCATCCTGAAAGACAAAACACAGATGTGTTATAAGATACAACCACCACTTTGAAATTGACCAGGAGAATCAAAAGGCAGAAAATATAACAGTGCTTTTTTGACCACTTTGCAATGACATTACATGAGCTTTGAGGGACCACATTGTGATTTTCTTAACATAATAAACCTGTCATTTTTAAATATATAAATCACATGTATATTCACAAACAACAACAGCCAGACCTTTGTTCCTTTCTTAATTGATCATAATTCATTTGATTGAAAATGACACAATATCTAAAAAGTACTAGTTCAGTTACAAATACTATTATATAAGGTTTTGACATATTTAAGGATAAGTTAACCTAGTAGTTGATGTAAAAGTACTGTACGAAAAGTGGTTTTATCTCTACCTATTCCATATTCTGTGACTTTCTTTTAAAATTCTTAATTGACTCTGATTTTAATAAAAAATATTGCATTGTGCATGCAGACCTTTTAACACAGCAATTTGCACTTACATAAAAACAGGTAAAACTGCACATTAGTTGGTATTATTTTTGAGAAAATGCATATGAAAATGTACCTGATTTTCCACCTCGTCTGGTATAGGTGAAATGCAGGGAAGCACTGGTTTGAACAATGCCAGTATCTGCCCCAAAGATACTTCTGAGCTTCCAAAGTCAGAAGACGACTCCTCAGCTTTGTGCTCCTTGGACTTGCTCTTTTTAGGAGTGTTTTTTGGTTTCTTGGTACTTGGTGACTGCAGCGATGCTTGATGCTTAATGTCTTTCTGCCTATGAGGAGAGTTTTTTAACAGTGTAAAAATGGCTTTTGTTTGCACAGGGGAACTGTCGGATTGACTGATCTTATGAGAAGGGGACTGGGATGCGTTCTTCAGATGAGAGTGCAGTCTGTTTTGTGGGGGGCTTGGTAGAACCTCCTTGGATCTTGACTCTGAAATGTACAAGAATAAAAAGGATTGCCACGAATGCATGAAATGGTGAAATTACAAATATAAATGCAAAAGCGATTCAAAAGTGAAAGACTTGTTGAGTTCTGTCTCAGCCATTTATACAACATAGCTTAATAATGCCTCACCTGGAGAGTTTTGGTAATGTATCAGGTTGACAAGGTTCTGCTGCTGAGGTTCCACACATGCCCATAAATCCTGTAGCAGCATTTGGAACTTTTCTGAAAAGCAGACGCAATCAATCACAAGCTGCACAACTAATAAAGACAAAGCATACGATCCTTAAATTAGTGTAATAAATCATAATTGAAGCTGACTGCATACCTTTGTCTACTTTAGGCTCCTTCGGTGCACTTGCTTGAGTTGATGTACTCCTATAATCTGTGAAATGGAAAATTAAAGTCAGAATAAAGTTTTTGCAATTATATAGATCAAATGCACTTTTGTTAAAAAAGGCCCTTTGACACTTAAAAGGTGGGGTAGGTAATTTTGGAGAAACCAGCTCGAGTGCGCTAGAATTTGAAAATACACAGCCGGAAAAAATGTGCCACTTCCTTACAGAGCCCCTCCTCCAACACACACGAACGCGCACATGACCAATGAGGGCACTAGATAAGTTTGTGCACAGATGGAAGGCAGACAGGCAGGTCGGCCATCCAGTTACTTTAGCCGGGCCGGCTAAAATGATTGGTCGTGCTCTTTACAGTGCTACGGCTTCCACAGATTACATTATTTCATGGATTTTTTGTCAAAGCACTTAATATATTCATTGCTATCGGGATGTTAAGAGCATTCCATGGAATATAACAAAGAGTGTATCTCGAGCCGGTTTCTCAAACTTACCTACCCCACCCTTTAATTTAAAAAAAGTTTGGTGATTTGGAATAATTTTTGTTTTTTTTGTTAACTGAAAACCTAACTTCTGGAAGAACCAATATCTGACTGCAGCAAAGTAAGTGTTCGTTGTCACAGTGTATTTGTAAATTAAGCTGTTTCTTACTTACCTTTGCACCTTTCTCTTTCCAGTTTCCTCATTCTCACCTGTAAAGTAATTGAAATTTAACACAAAGAAATGTCTGTGTAATAACTTTGAAAATTACCCCCACAAATGTGCAGTTTTTACAAAGATTATTACTGCACCTGGAGGTCATCAATATTGCTCTCTAGCCAGATCTTCTCTTTGGTCAGATGGGATATTTGATGATTCTGTTTGCAAACCGAGTCTGACATATGGACAGAAATATGTATAGTTAAACAGCCAAAATAAAATCATTAGGAACATTAAATAATTTTTTCATGTGGTGTCAAATACATTTTTGATACCAACCTTCAAGCAGCCTAACTTTATTCTCAAGGCTTCCCTTTCTGTGGATCAGAAAACAATATGGGACCTTTGAGCATCATTTGTTTTAGAATACGTTTCTCACAAACAACCCAAACAAGGGGTTGCGAAGGATACGACTAAATGGGAAAAGTCAGTTCTTACATGCTTGTTGTCTTGGCGTTCTCCTCTATCAATTTTTCAACTTGATCTGCTTTTGCCTGAGATTTCTTCAAAGAGGTCTGAAAGGTAAAACATTAAATGTGCAAAGATTATACATTTTCCTGAGCTACCTTTAAACTATGAATAAAGCTTTTTGAAAAACAATGGTTCTAAATGATCGTCAGTGATGAGATACAGCAAATTTAATTGACTCAAGTGCAGAGACCGTTTTTTCTTACCTGTGTTTCCAGCAGATCATTTTCTACTACAGCTTTTTCCCTCTTCAGTAGAGCATTCTCAAGTGACTGTGTTTCTGTCAGTTCTATAAGGTTGAAAGACAATTTAGCAAAGAATCAGTGATGTATTTAAAACATCTATAAACAGATTATTATTTCAAAGTTTTGCAACTTTGTGGTACAAATGATAGGATGTGAAGTACCTTTCACATCCTTAAGATGGTCTTCAAGCTTCTCGTTCCTGAACAATGTGAAAAATAAAATTAACATAAGATAATTCCATTATAATATATTTATTTGCACTGTTATGATTCAAATTAAAATAATCCCTTACTCTGCCATCATCTTGATATTTTCCTGCTTCAATTTTTCCATCTCCTCAGAAATCTGCCCAAAGGTCTTAAGAGCTACCTTGAAAAAAATAAACAGAGAATATCACACACGGCATACAAACAACACAACTAAGTGTGTGAAAAGGTTGAGGAAACATATAGAGTGTAAATTACACTCTACAAAGAAAGAGCATACCTTCTTTTCCTCAAGTTCTGCTTGCAAAGATTCATAATCGGCCGTATTTTTCTCCAGAGTAACCAATCTGATCTGCAGCTCTTCCAGCTGTTGTTGAAGTCCAATTGCGTCACTGCGTAACACATGAACATAATCAACTATGCATTTATTGAGATTCTTTATGTCATTTCGCACTCTGAGGTCACCTTTTGTATAAGAGTCTTGTTCCTTTGGTAAACATTCCCTTTAAACTAGTACGAACACATTATTACTACTACTATGTGTTGCTAGATTACACCTTGTAAAGTGACCAACCCCCAGTTCCCCCAGTGTCCAAATGTCACCGATAGCTAACTAAAATGTATTTGCTGCAAATCACCATGGCAATAATAATGCATTTATTACTCACTCAGAAACCGTTATCCTCTGTTTCAGAGCCAGAAATGACGACACGTATTCGGTTAGGCTCTGTAGTAGGAGACAGGAAGACACAAAACAAAAACAACCACACTTATTATTACCAACAACGTTCCCCTAAACTGATATTTAGTTTAGGAATCAAACGTTCACGTCACAAAATCGCAGACTGTTTATTTCCCCTTTACAAAGATCAAACACAACTTTTGAATGGAATTCTCGGTCATAAAAGGATAATCTGACCTGGTGCAAAACAGAGCAGTTTTGACAGTTTCCAACCGTCGCGTCCGCGGCGATTGCTGCCGTTTTGGACTGACTGTCCCTTGGCATCATGGTAAGACAGGTTTTCCCTAAACCCTCACAATATTTAATATCATAGACAATAAATTGAGGAAGAAATTCACTCAGTAGACACTCCAGACAGGTTCAAAATAAACACATTTTTCGCGTCTCCCACGTTGAC
Source organism: Pseudochaenichthys georgianus (assembly GCF_902827115.2). Classification (NCBI taxonomy): domain Eukaryota; kingdom Metazoa; phylum Chordata; class Actinopteri; order Perciformes; family Channichthyidae; genus Pseudochaenichthys; species Pseudochaenichthys georgianus. Next base: position 20,122,439 of record NC_047518.2, read on the forward strand.
CAAGGACCCAAATCAGGACCCCACATGGGAAGCTTTGTGAAATGCCGGTTAACATAACATTTAGTATTAATTGCTACGATGCAACCCCTTTCAAATTATGGTCAGTTTTCTAATTATGTGTAACTAATATATGCGTTTGATTTGATGTCGGCAAAAATATGATGTTTCTCTACATTTTCTGATTTCCTTCAGGCAGTTCACAATGGCATTTGGGGGCGTTGCAAAACAAATGCAGCAAATCGTGCTGCGGTTTACCGGCCAGTAGGAGCAGAATACTCTACCCCTGCTACACACTCCACACACTATACTCATAACATGCTCTCTGCTCATAGTTTGGTATTCGATAGTTTGTTTAGTAGCCAGCATAGTATACCTCAGTGAGTTTAGTACATTCCACTTTCTATTGATTAAATCCTTGACCAACGCAAACACTTCGTTCACTTTCAAGGTATGAGTTTGGATAATATTTTTTTAAGAATCTGCGAGCCGTGGTACATGTCCCTGGTGGTCTAGTGGTTAGGATTCGGCGCTCTCACCGCCGCGGCCCGGGTTCGATTCCCGGTCAGGGAACACGTTTTTGAAGCTCCAGAGAGACCTTACATATTATTTTGAAAGTGATAACTGTGAGCTGCAGTAAACCTCATGATAGTTTTTCGTAACTACCACATGTAATGGATTAATAGAAAACATGTTCACGTTTGTTTTGCTGCATTGTGTGTTATACTGTATTTTAGTCAGCAGAGGGAACTGTTGTACAGATCAGGCTACAGTGTTCCTAATGTATCTGCCTCTCTCTCTCTCTCTCTCTCTCTCTCTCTCTCTCTCTCTCACACACACACACACACACACACACACACACACACACACACACACACACACACACACACACACACACACACACACACACACACACACACACACACACACACACACACACATGCATACACACACACACACACACACACACACACACACACACACACACACACACACACACACACACACACACACACACACACAGCACTTTAATCAGTAGGCCTTCAAGAAGTAATGGCTCAAAATAACTTCATCTTTAGAAATACACATGGTGTAGTCAAGGTAGTATTTCGACTTTTGGGAAAAGTGCCCCAGCTCATTGTGTTCCTTTCTCTGCCAGCGAGTTGTCTACAGCCCGATGACTCTAATAGCTGAGAGGAAACAACTAAAGGTGCTGGATTGTTGTAGGTGCATCCTGATGGAAAGATAATAACCCTGTAACTTCAGATGAACCTTCAGAGTGTAGCCCTGAGGCTAAAGAGGTAAATCTTTCCAAACAGATGCAGTCGAAGATAGCATAGTTTCTTTAGTGGAAAGGGGAGTGCTGGGCATGCTTTCTCTCTTTCTGTCTCTCTGACAGATAACCTCTTTGGTTACCTGACATGTTAGGTAACACTTTGGATGTTTCCAGATTTATCTCAATCACCTTGTTACCTACAGGAAGCCTTTGTCTGATCTCTATCTTTGCATAAACAAAATTCTTCATCCTCTTAATCCCTTTCTTCTTGTGTGGTTAGATTTGTTCCTCCTTTGTGAGGATTCTGTAGCTGAGTGAGGTGACACAATTGCTGTCTAATGAAAGTCATAGAAGACAAAGTCAGTCACAAGCAAGACATTATTGTATTATTACTATTTCTACTTATTGTGATATTCATGTTTGAAGAGTTATTACAAACATGGGTCATCAGTTTTTCACGGGGCTAGCTAATTTTGTCAAAGAAACACATGCACATTTGCATTCACACATACAGGTGTGTACAGTTACCAATGCAGCTGCATTGCATTAGCAGGTGGAAACTCAAACAGACAGCAGAAGACAATGGAAACTCTAGAAATACTGTACAACATGGCATTCAATAACAGATGAAGAGAGGTTTTAATGTTGGCACAAGGGTGAAACCTAATGATTAGGTTTTTAGTTTCATGATTTCAACATTTTGAAAACACATCTTATTTTCTATATTGGTGTCATTTGTTGTCTCGTCTCTGCTACACAAGATTACGTTTTAACTTGACAGAGGTGAAGAGTGGCTGATGACAGTCCATTCCAGAAGCTTGGGGGGGGGTTTGAGTAATCTGACTGTGTGTGTTTGTGAGTGTGTGTGTGTGTGTGTGTGTGTGTGTGTGTGTGTGTGTGTGTGTGTGTGTGTGTGTGTGTGTGTGTGTGTGTGTGTGTGTGTGTGTGTGTGTGTGTGTGTGTGTGTGTGTGTGTGTGTGTGGTGTTGCTTTTGTCAGAAAACTGGCATTCATTTATAAAACCCTTCTGCATATCTGGACATCTTGTATTGTCTACACACACAGAACCATGCAGAGTATAACACCGTGCCCACAGCTGACCAACTATAAATCAACAACAGAGAGGTGGTTGACATGGAGGAAAACCCTTTTCTCTCTTTACCCACCTCTGGCTCACTCTCTCCCTTTCTCACAGCATTTTTCTATGACAGCACCAAATACATGTATGCCCTCCCTCCTCCCTTTCCACTCTACTAATCTCTCCCTCTCTTCTCACACCCTTCTTCTCTTCTTCCTCCCTCTCTCTCCCCCTCTCTCTCTCCCCCCCTCTCTCTCTCTCTCTCTCTCTCTGAAGGGGATTGCCCAGAGGAGTGTGACAATGGTGATTTTGTTTTGGGCATCTGTGTCTATTTGACTTGTTAAGAAATGACGAAAGAGTAAAGCCCAGACACAAGATGTCATACGTGTTGAAATGGAATACCTCATGGGCATTACCGTTAGCTTGTGTGCTGGCCTGTGCTGCACTGACTTTGTTTTGGCTTCATTGGTTGCAAGAACACCGTTTTTTTTCTTTGTTCATTTTGAGCCCCACCGGTTGTCCCCAACAAAATAGTTCTAAAAAATGTTTGCATGTCTCCTGCCTATAGCACTCTTCCTGCCTACAAAAACACTTAGAGACTAGCTGGTGAACATAGTGGGGCATTTAGCAGCTAATCAGCAATATGAGCTAACCTGCTTGCTCCAATAACTTTTAGAAGTGATAATAATGTCTTTGCTGCGCTGCCCCCAGGTGGTCAACATTTATTTTTGCAGGTTTACCAATTGCTAAACTAGCAACAAGATCTGAGGGAAGCTAACCTAGCTAAGCATTCTCCAAGCATAAACTGCGCCACTTTTCTTCATTGGGGTGCTAAAGGTTCTCGTATGCATGGATCACGTTTCACTTCCTGAGCCTGTTCCAACTTTTTTAAGAATGTATTTAAAGTTTCACACCTCCCTGGTAAGATAACATTCACTCTTACTAACAGCAGCAAAGAAGGAAATAAATCAACAGAAGGTGAGATGCTGACTTGACACACATGTTTATTGTTTTTCATTTACATTGTAAAAAAGAATCACATTAAAATAGCCATCAGCTGTTTATTTTATCAATGATTTTAACCACAAAGAATATGTAATGCATTATTTCTGTGACGTATCAAAGCATGTAATACATGACTTGTGAATAATGTTGGACAATGTAATGATCTCTTTGTTCATACCTTTTGCCATTATTTTTGATTTACACTCAACAGCTGTTGTAATGATCTCCTGTACTCCTGCCTACAAAAACACTTAGAGACTAGCTGGTGAACATAGTGGAGCATTTAGCAGCTAAAAAGCAATATGTGAGCTAACCTGCTTGCTACAATAACTTTTAGAAGTGATAATAATGTATTTGCTGCGCTGCCCCCAGGTGGTCAAAATGTATTTTTGCAGGTTTACCAATTGCTAAACTAGCAACTAACAAGATCTGAGGGAAGCTAACCTAGCTAAGCATTCTCCAAGCATAAACTGCGCCACTTTTCTTCATTGGGGTGCTAAAGGTTCTCGTATGCATGGATCACGTTTCGCTTCCTGAGCCTGTTCCACCTTTTTTAAGAATGTATTTAAAGTTTCACACCTCCCTGGTAAGATCAAATTCACTCTTACTACCAGCAGCAAAGAAGGAAATAAATCAACAGAAGCTGAGATGCTGACTTGACACACATGTTTATTGTTTTTCATTTACATTGTAAAAAAGAATCACATTAAAATAGCCATCAGCTGTTTATTTTATCACTGATTTTAACCACAAAGAATATGTAATGCATTATTTCTGTGACGTATCAAAGCATGCAATACATGGCTTGTGAATAATGTTGGACAATGTAATGATCTCTTTGTTCATACCTTTTGCCATTATTTTTGATTTACACTCAACAGCTGTTGTAATGATCGATAACAATGTTGACCTTGAAATGGGCTATTCAAATTTATTTTTATTTTCTTCAACAATGAAATAAATGTTTTGATGAAAAAAGGTGCAGTTTGTCAGCATGAAATCCTATGAAATTAATACAAAATATAAAGGTAATGGGCTTAGGATAATTTCCTTAGGGTAAGTAATACAATGACACATTTATATTGCTTATAAATACAGTCTTCCAGCAACGCTGTATTGTAAAGCCAATAAATAAAACAAACAATACTTTACACAGGTCACACAATTAATTTGCTTCTTCCTGAAACTTGAGGATTTAACATTGATTGTGTGACAGAAGACATCGATAAAGCACCATTGAGTATGAAAGTCATTGCACAGGCTTGACCGATCTCAGCAAAGCTTTTTTTATGTTCCTTTCTTTTTTCTTTTAAATGACAACACAAAGCTTCCTGTTATTGTCCAGCTATTGAGGAAGCACACTTTGATTATCTTCAGTCTGTTTTCTATCAGGCCATAGGGTAAAATATTTGCTTTCGTATCTGCATTTTTTAATTATCCCTTTTCATTATTAGACATCAGATATTTATTTAATCAAGAATTGCTGAGCAGAGCAGGGCGTATCACATGATGTTGGCAGTGCCTGAAACCTCTTCGACAGTTTCTCTCTGTTGGCCTACCATCGCTGGCCTTTGGTTGACAGGGAGATGTTGGGTGTCCTGGATACACATCTCTTTATTTACACACAGTACATAAACAAAGCTGGGGTTTTTCAAATCAAAAAAATGTCAGGTCTTCAGTTTTCTTTGGATATGTCAATCCTATTCACTTTAATCATGATTCCCATTCTGCTAGTTCCTCTTTATAATTATCTCCTTTATTTGTACTGTCCTGATCACATTCCTGTGTAGGGAATCAAGTTCTTGTATCCAGATGTCCGGCATCACAGAGAAGAAAGAGGGCACTGCAACTCTCTTGCACTTCCATTGAAGTGTCTATGTTTGTCAGTGCTCGCCACACGCTTAAAGCAAAAACAGTCTTTTCAAGCATGGACTTCAAATATAGTCTTTTGTCTATTTAACTACCTATTTGTCTCGTCACAGAGTCACTCCATGTGATTATAGGTTTGAATTTGAACAGGATTGACAGCACTGCTTGCCATAGAACTTGTGGTTGCAGACTCCATGCTGGGGCACCAGGTAGCACCAGTTAAAGTAATCCCGACATGCAACGTCTGGAGGAAAAAAGAAAAAAAAATACTTATCAAGGCTTGTTTTTCATAAGGGTTTTTCAAAAGAACTCCATCCAGACTACAGAAAACAATACTTTGTACACAAGCATGCAATTAGTATTATAATATATGAGCTTGGGTACCTTTTTTCTCAGGTTGTGGGCAGAAGTTGGTGTTGCAGGCCTGGGACATTGAGGGTTTAAGATGGAGGGCACAACCAGGGGAGGGCTTCCCTTGCACCAGACATTGGACTGTCCTGGCCTGCACTCCTCCTCCACATGTCACTGTGCACTGTAAAGTACGAAGAAACCTTCATGAACCACTTTATAACACATTCAATTCCTCCTCTCTCTCTCCGATCACAAAATGTAATGAACTTATAAAGCATTTATCTGCAGAAACCAAATGTGATGCAGTAAACCTTACATTACATTAAAAACAACCTTATCCTTCTCTAAGTTAAATTACCTGTGACCAAGGAGCCGTTTGCCATTCTGCTGGAGGCGGAGGTTGAGGGAGGGGTTTAGGTGGATAGGTGCGATGATGCGTGCTCCATCGGTTAACTGGTGGGGTGGTGCGGATGGGGCATTCAGCTGTAGTGCATGGCCTCTGTAGTTCTACCGTGGGCTTGGGGACATGGTGGCATTTCTTGGCAGCCAGCTCTCTGTATTTTCCTGCTGTGTCCTGCATTATGGAAACCAAATAATGATGTAAGCAAGAAGTGAAATTGTGCCACATGACGCACTCAAAAAACAATTCTTAACGAAAAAATTATAGCACTGTATGTACTTCATATACAAAACAGAAAAGAACATTTTAAACTTATAAAAAATCAGGATTTGAAGAGATTAGCCTTTCAGCAGTGATTTGTCACAAATGTTGTTTCAAGTTAATTTTCCAACAAATATTTGACTGTATCTGAGTCAGCATCATTACAGATATAATACACACCTTCTCTGCACACTTGATGAAGCGAGCTTGATTACCACGACCACAGGTTACTGAACACTGAACAAACAAACAAAGAAAGGAACAGAGAAGAAATGGAGAGAACATATTCATATTAGCTAAAAATAGTTATATTATTTACATACTGCATTGCTGAATGCTTTATAAGATATGATATTGCTGTATAACTGGACTTGGATTACCTCTTGCCACGTGGAGACAAACCACTGCACTTTACGTTGTTTCTGGCAGCGTTTGATGAAACAGGATTCTTGATTGGCTGGTTTCGGCAGACCTGAGCACAAACTGTCTGCCAGTGTGCGTGTACGGGCACTTGGGTTGGTGCTCGTACACAGCACCGTCCTCTTCCTTAAACCGCTGCCACACTTACGAGAACACTGCCAAATACACCAGAACATGATAATGATCAACTCTGACGTCCTTAAATGCTTTAAAGCTAATAAATAAGAGGATTTGTCTAAATGAATTCAAGAATTGACATAATGTAGTTATTAAATGACTTTAGCATAGAAAAATAATGTCACAGGCCAAATATCTCCACAAGCCAGCTTTGCACAGAAAGCATTCAGCATGGCAACCATATTCACATTCCCGATGAATGCAGTGACTTATTGTACTTTACTGTAAATCCTTCGTACTTCCTTTGAGGTAGTCAAAAGAATTCCCCCAATATTCAATCTGATCCTAAGCACACATCTTTTGGCATGGCCTGAGAAAAGTTTTACTACATCCAAGAAACAGTGGGGCAGTGATGCACTACACCAGAGAACCAGAGAGTAAACTGGACATCACTTGTGGCAGGTATTTAAGGACATTTGGGACAAAATGGCTGTTAAAAAAGTCAGACAATTTACCACACACAATGTATAGGAATTGGACAGAGAATGAAACATAAAGTCTCAGTGGGAACATTCATATTTTAAAGCCACTGAGATCACTGTCATAAATGTGGTGAAACTATCAAGGCTGGTGTGTAAAGCCATTTTAGATGAATTGAGAGCGTGCAGTATTTTATTTCCTGCTGTGGTTGTAAGTGTTGAACTACGACAGCAGTGATCCTTGAAAATTCAGATTCTTACATATCCCTTTTACACATGCTCACCTGTGACCATGGCCCAGCGGTCCAAACTGGCGGGCAGCTGTGTGTGTTGCAGGCTTGTCCCCTGGGTGGGGCGGGCTGGGTGCAGTGGGAGTCGGTCAGGGCGTCTACGTTAGTCTGGCTGCTCCTCTGGACACACTGGACCTGCCGCGTCTGCTCCCCTCCTCCACAGCTCTGGCTGCACACCCCCCACTCTCCTACAGACCAGCTGGGACAACACAACACAAGCTGGCTGAGTCAACATGAACAGCTACTCAATCACCTACATGGTATTCACAAATGACACAATAACTGTACATGGCTAGTGATGAAGACACCATGTGTTGTGTCACATCTCTTCTTCAGTGGCCACTGTAGGTTATTGTTCTTCAGAGATATAAATACAAGGGATTGTATAACTGATGGTTAAAGCAATACTTCTCACACTAAATAATCATTTGTATATAAATTACTCCCTCCCTGTTACCTTGAATTATTTTTTTCACGCATGGGGAACATCTCTGCACGTGTCTGAGCGCTTGTAAACAGATGTTTGGTTAGGCAAAATGTTCATCAAGAATTCAAGGTAAATGGGGCAATTAATTGACATATAAGTATTCCTTTAAATATTGTAACTCTTAACTAAATGTCAGTATTAAAACACTTTCTCACAGAGAAAGTCATTGGCAGACAATACCAATCATGAGGTGATAAATAGATGAAAATAGGCATAACTATCTCTGTGACTAAGCACCACTCTCATGTATCTCGTTGCAGGTCTAACTCTTTAGGGTGTTAGATACTACATGGTTGAGTGGCTTTGGGGCAAGTCAGAACAGCTGAAACTTCAGGCTTTAAAACTGTAACTTAAACCCCACTGCACAGTTTTAAACCCCCTTCTTGCATAAACTCGGCCCTCATCTCTACTAAACCTAAACATCACCACATATTTATTTCGTAATTACCTCCATTTGCTCTTTACACTCCTAACAAGTATATACATTGGCAATAACACAAACTTGGCTTGTTTTAGGATAAATATATATCAAGCATTGATTCATCTGAGACAAACAATCATCTGACCCTGATGAGAACAGTATAGTTTATGTTATTTTTTAGAGACGACCACATGTCTAAGTCTTCTAATCCCTGAGCCTCCTCTTCCTTCTCCCTTCCTCAAAGCATCATTGCGTTTGTCCCAAGTGACCCCAGACTGAAGGTGCAGGCAGCTCAATCCCTCATCACACACTCTATCCCAAACAACCCAGGAAAACATTGCTGTCAGCACATAGAGTTGTATATATTAACAGTCTAAACTTTATTTGTGGTAATTGTGTGCATCACTTGCCTGGAATGTTGTATAGGGAGGATGAGAAGAGTTTAGCTTTAAAAGGCATTATACTGTACATGCACTATGGAATCTAAATAAATATGCATGGAGAAATTCCATCTGGTTTCATATATGTAATGGCTTGTCAAGAGAATTAGACATGCTGCACTATCGTTAAAGGATGATTTAAGGGAGACTGAGGGGAAAGCAGGGATAAAGATGTATTTTTCTTCAAACATTTCACCAAGTGATCAACACATACGCTAAACATATTTAACTTGATGGCATGATATTTATTGACCCCTTGGTGCAAAGATAGGAGCTTAATCCTCGTGGCGAAGGAGGCTGTGGCTCAGTGGAATAGTGTGCTGAACATAGTGCGCTGAACTTTGGATCAGGGGATAGCAAGTTCGAGTCCCACTGCAGTCAGCATGTCGTTGTGTCCCTGGGCAAGACACCTCACCACAGATTGCTCCTGTGGGGATTGGCCACAGTACTGAATGTATGTAAGTCGCTACGGATAAAAGTGTCGTGTCTTTCTAGAGCTGAGACATGTTTAGATACATTACGCTTGCACTGTTGGCTGCAACAAAGAGAAATCCAATACACCTTTATTTATATTTCTCCGTAAATATTTCAATACTCAAATTGTACAGGACATGCAAGCACCCTAACTAATTCACATGGATAACAATTATTCTGGTTATTAGTGCATTTGGAGAATAGTCTTTTTCAATTAAATTCCATTCAAAACCTTTATTTATCCAGGTAAAATCCCATTGAGATCAATGATCTCTTTTTCAAGGGAGACCTGCAGCAGTAGGTTCCACAAGAAGACATAAAAACATTAACAACAGAACAACAAAAGGACATCATACAGCAAAATGTACAGGGATTACAATTTACATATTTAACCACATGTACAGGTACCAACAGCATCTGATTTTGTAGCATCCAACCGAGCTTTAAAAACATGTAGTGGTACTAGCTTGGTAATTTTCCATTCTTTTTGCAGACTGCTCCAAGTTAGTGGAGCTGCACATCTAAAAGCTTTCTTCCCTAAGACAGTCCTAGCACTTGGCACATTTAATAAAACCACAGCATGCGATCTCAGGCAATAAGTACTTTCAATTCGCAGAGAGATCAGGGAGCAGATATAAGATGGTAGTTTATCCAACATGGCTTTGGAAATGAAAAAATACCAGTGACTGAGCCTCTGTACAGTAAGTGATGGCATAACCGCCTTGGTATACAGCGTACAGTGATGCGTAAGTGCTTTACAATTTGTCAAAAATCTCAGTGCACTGTGATACGCAGCATCTAACTTGCTCAGGTAATTGGCAGGTGCAATCATAACAAATCACCATAGTCCAGCACAGGTAAAAAGGTCACAGTGACTAGCCTTTTCCTGGCCTCAAGCGAGAAACAGGACTTGTTCCTGTAAAAGAACCCTAGCCTAACCCTCAGCTTTTTAAGCAGGTTATTTACATGAAATTTAAAAGTGAGACAATCATCAAGCCAGATACCAAGGTATTTGTAACAGGTAACCACTTCAAGTTGTATTCCTTGCGTAGTTACAATATCCAAAGCAGTCTCCGGTGTATTTTTAGCTTTAGCTTTAGAAAAGAGCATTACCTTGGTTTTATCCACATTTAAGCTCAGAAAGCTGAGCCTGCATAATGTTAAAAACAGCCTGTAATTTAACAATAGCCTCGTTAATCGAGGGACCTGCACAGTACATAACGGTATCGTCCACATAAAAATGTAAGGTTGCTCCTTCGACATTTTCACCTAAACTATTAATATAGATCGAGAATAATAGTGGACCTAAAACTGAACCTTGTGGTACACCATTAGTGATGTTTAACCACTCAGAAGACAGCCCATCAAAGTGAACACATTGGGACCTTTCAGAGAGGTAGTTCACAAACCACCCCACTGCATGGCTGGATAGGCCAATACTGACCAGCCTCTGCTTCAAAATGCGATGATCGACGGTATCAAAAGCTTTGGATAGGTCAACAAATAGAGCTGCACAACTCTGCTTATTGTCTAAAATATTCGTAATATCATTTACCACTTTCATTGTGGCAGTGATGGTGCTATGTTGCTTTCTGAAGCCTGACTGATGTTTAGACAGGATGTCATTTGTACATAAAAACTCCTTTACTTGTTCACTCACTAGGCGTTCAAGAACCTTAGCCAGAACTGACAATTTAGAGATGGGTCTATAATTGTTTAATAAGGTGGCCTCCCCTCCTTTTAGTAGTGGCATGACATAAGCTGACTTCCATACTTTTGGGATTTTGTTCGTGCTGAGAGAGAGGTTAAAAAGAGTAGTAAGAGGTGGAGCAATACAATCTGCAGCTATCTTTAAAAAGAAAGGTTCTACGTTGTCCGGACCAGCCGGCTTTTTAGGATCTAGCTTGGTTAAGACTTCACGAACAACATCAACAGTAAAAGGAGTAAAACTGAAAGGGTTTTCCAGACCACATTGTTCTGAGTCACCGACTGTGGTGTTCACAGAAGCAGAATTAGAAACAGAATGAAACAGAGAGCCACAGGACACAAAATGCTCATTAAAACAATTTAACATGGTAGCCCTATCCGATATAGTGCCAGATGCTGTGGTAAGGCACGGAGGTAGCTCATTACGGATATCACCGGTGGATATCGATTTTATGGCTTTCCAGAATTTTCTAGGGTTGTTCAGGTTCTTTGTGGTAACTGACAGATAATACTTAGATTTAGCACTTTTGACATGTGAAGTGAAGCTATTTCTTAGCTGCCTATAACACAGCCATTCTACCTCTGAGCCTGATTTCCTAGCCTTTGCCCAGGCCTTGTTTCTCTCATGTAGGAGACTAGATAATTCAGCAGAAAACCAAGGATTGTCTCGTCCCTTCACTCTAAATGTACGCAGGGGTGCATATCCATCATTTCCATAAAACCAAGATAAAAATAAGACCATGCGGTTTCAACATCAGCACACAAATCGATTTTTCCCCAATCAAACCCAAACAGATCATAATAATAATAATTCCTTACATTTATTATAGCGCTTTTTCCAGTGCTCAAAGCGCTTTACAGATACACATTACACATATATTTTACATTTATTTTTTATACATGCAATGGTCATGTACTGTGGACAATACCCACAGGAGCAAGTACAAAACCCTGCTCCACAAAATGATTTATGTCTCTCTTGATGATAATACGAGGTTTAACCTTTTGGACCTTAGTGTCCCTAATTGTGGCTACAACACAGTGGTCACTCAGATCATTCGCAAATACTCCCACAGCTGAGTATTTATAGGGAATATTAGTTAGAATGAGATCAATTGGGGAGGATTTATTTGGGGACTTAATATTAGGGCGAGTAGGACTGTCAACAATCTGAGTAACATTTAAAGAGATACAAAGGTTTTTAAAATCCTCTGACACTGCAGTTAACCAGAAGTTAAAATCTCCAAGTAGCACTATTTCCTTGTAGTCTAGTTGCGATAAAAGATTTGCTAGCGAAGACAAGGAGTCTTTGACAGCTGAGGGGGGTCTGTAACAGCCCACGACCATGACCTGTTGACCCTTTGCCACTTCTATATTTAAGGCTAAAAATTCAAATTGCTTACTGATAGATTTGGAAACTAATGTGGATACACTGAACTTATTCTTAACATAAATGGCAACGCCACCACCTTTATTAGGCCGGTCGGTACGATACACATTTAACCATTTAAGGCAACGTCAGAGGCCAAAATAGATTTATTTAGCCATGTTTCTGAGCCCAATAGCAACATCTACAGATCCACAATTTGTAATTCAATGGTCTGGCCACTGAGAAAATGTGGTCCCAATCCCAATGTGAAACGCCCATTCTAAGCTAACGAAAACACAGGAAAATCTATGGTTTCAGGTGATTATACACTATTCAAGCGCAAATCCTACACACTTTTAATGTAATCTTATTTTGGCTGTCTTACATCACATCTAGGATGTCTAGTTAAACGTTTGTAGATGATTAAGGTGCTATAGAGTTTTAATTGATACAGAATAGCCTCACTTATACTATGGATTTATCACTTGGGCGACTCCACTGGCATGACCTTTGGTTTAATATACTGATGGATGACATTTCAAGTTATAGAGCACCTTGTGATCTTTGCCTTGACTGTTATAGGTAAGGTAGGGATGTTGGAGGATGAGTAAGCATCACCCTCTCTGGACAGAAGCGTAGGGGATAAGATGTCCTGTGGACAGAGTGTCAAATAGCCTCTGTGGTCTAATGTTTAGACCACAGAGGCTCTAAGTGACGCTGTCTAGCTGCCCACCAGAGGCATTAAATAACTTCTGACCACTGTTTATGGCCCTGCCACTGTGTGTGTGTTGTGTTTGTCAATGTGTGGGTGTTTCTCTGTTTATATCAGTGCACATCCACACTGTGAGAGAGAATGATATCATGCTCTTAATTTGAGCGGGCACCGGAGACCTTTTTCCATGATGTAATGCCCGCTCAGTCCAACTTGTTGGGTGCACACACAGCAAAATGAAATAACTGCAGGGCCTTAGATTAGTGTGCCTTGCAGAGATGGACTGAAGACCACATATGACCTAGTGGTCGGTCCTGCACATATTTTGTCTCTGCTCACAGTTTATGCACAAGTAGGGCCCACAAACTGTATTAAAGTGATGCAAAAACTTATCCAGATGCTTGGTGATAAGAAGAAACATATGCACATTTACTAGGACAATATGCTGCAGTTTAGTTCGACAAAAAGGTTATATACTATACCAGGATATCACAAAAGTACAACTGAAATCAGTTCTGGATGATTAAACAATGAAAAATAACTCTAACAAGGCAGGATACACAAATGAATGTGATAATTGGAAACCCCAACTTCACATCAGTACTGTAACTATATTATGCATGTTATGGAAGTTTAATATGAAATCTGAGACCTGTATATAATACCATATTACAGTGCTGCAAATAACTGTAATCAGAGTGTAAAAGCATGGAAATAAAGGCTGGAGGATAAAACACAAAGCAATAGGAACAATATAATAATAAACGTTCCGTCATAGCATAAAAAGGTCTGTTTATTCAGAGTGAAACAAAGTATTCCAAGACAGTTAGTTAGCTATCAGTTCTCAGTTAACATCATAGATCTATATATGTATTATGTGCTCAAACACTGAAAACCTGTCACATCTTACTGAATCAAATTATGTTTAGATCATAGTAGCTCTAAACATGGCTCTAAGTGTCTTCACACAGTGCTGCCACACACACACACACACACACACACACACACACACACACACACACACACACACACACACACACACACACACACACACACACACACACACACACACACACACACACACACACACACACGCACGCACGCACGCACGCACACACACGCACACGCACACCTAAAGCGGGCCCAGCTGTGGATAATAAAGGAGATAGGAGATGAGTGTTAACAGCTGTGAGATTACTTTATAGCCACCATTATCACTGCTTCCCTTAACACAGTGTAAACAAACACATCCATTAGTGAGAGAATGCTGATATGGTCGGTGTGTGTAACTTTATAAGAGTGGTGGAATGTGAGAGAGAGAAGGAAAGAGAGAGAAAGAAAATGAAGCGTGGAACAAATCCAAATCAAAAAGGAGCATCGATATCTACTATTATTTATAGGTGACTTTTTTAGATACGGCAAGACAGGCAGACAGACAGACAGAGAAGCAGAGAGAGTGTTTATGTTTGTTACAACATATCCCAACAAATCCCTGCTGAGAGATTGGAAGTGCTATGACCCCAGCACTACTGAGTTTCAATGACAGCTCGCCCTGGATGGCTGCTTGGTCAATGGTCTATGGAGAGACAGGGTTGGACAGGTCACAGAGAAAAAAAAAAAAGACGTGACATCAAAGTGTCCAGGCCATTAGGGTTATGTTTACAGCTGAGCCTGAAGCCACCCTCTTACTGTGTATGTGGAGGGGTTAGAGGTGGGACAGAAAGGTCTCACAACTGACCTCAAAGGCTTCACCTATGCCTCCGTGTGTGAGAGAGACAACGAGGGGGAACAAGGGGGGGCAGAGGGAGGCAATGCCCCTTGAAGAGAATGTATGTGTGTGTGTGTGTGTAGAGGTCGAGGGGAAATGAAGCATCTGTTGTACCTACAGTAACCTGAGGGATGAGTAAGCAGTTAAGTACTGACTGAAACATATGGAACAATCACTGTCTCTGGCTACCAGATAATAACAGTGTGAGCACACACTGTAAACCTGCAGATAAAGCTTCAATTGTTTGGCCTTTCTGCGTAAACCAAAAAACACTGTCAGCAAAATGTGTTCAATATCCTCCGTAATGTATGCCCTCTCCTTAAATGTTCAACTCCACTACAATCCAAATGTTACCAATAAGAACGTAATTCAATGTTCCACTCTAAGTGGGCAAAGAAACATAATACACTCCTGCATGTGTTTCACATACGTATGTATACAGTAATATGTCCCTATTTGTTATCTGATTTTTACAAGGGTATTATTGACAAACCTAGTTGGGACCATTTTGTAAGTCAATATGCTGACGTTTTTAGAGTGCACAAAATAAGTTACATTATGGTGAAATATTAGATTTTTCTGAACTGACCGAACCGAGGGGGAGCATGACAGTGTAATGTCATGCTTCCCCTCAGTGAAATTGATTAAATAATTACTAAATATGATACCTGTGTTAGACACGTCAGAAAAATCATTTAAAAAAAAGGCCACGCTTTGTTTTAACAAATCATGAGAACATTAAAGACAGATTTTGCTTCGACCATATCTGTGATGCCCTTTCATTCTTTAATTATTATCGTTGGGTGATACAAATCTAAACGTTCTCCATCATAACTGAGCCTTTCCATCTACTGCTTGTGTTGAAAATGTTTTGTGAAATGTCTGCATATGCAACGGACTGCATTTATGAATTTGAACCTCACCATTAAGCTCATATATAATAACGTAAATGTTATACAGAAACATACCACTTATGTCATCTTGTCAGTTGACAGTCAGTGGATTTATATGAGTTAAAATGTGTTTTTTTCACTGCACTCTAATTCAACATTACTAAACAGTTGTAACGTTTGTTAAAGGATCCTGTGTAACGTAAATTACCGAAATAAAAACCGTTAACTATGTATAGTAGGTGGAGCACAGTGTAGCCATCCTAACACAACATGTAGTGATCTCTTTGCGTGACAACCCCATGAGTTCAGAGGTTTTTAGCCTGGGTGGGAATGATCTGTAAAGCTGGCAGTGATGCGCTGCGCTCACAGTACCAGCTTTCCTTCAATATAGCAGTGAAAACAAAGCGGGAATGACACATGATGACCCAATGAACCACAAGCATGCCATTATAACTTAAAATGTCTGACCTAACAAATCCCTGGAGGGACATGGCCACCTTTTTCTATGACTTTATATATATATTGTCTGTCAACACGCTCACTGTCAGTTAATGAGAGACAGCTATCTGGTCATCACATGGATTTTCCTAGGATACCTGTTCCAAAACAGACACGAACCATATGAGCAAGAAGGGAAAAAAAGACACTGGCACTCTAATGCAGAGGAAAAAATCCCCTTACAATAAAACACGAGATAATTGGTAACTGGAATTCCATGATTTCAGGGCTAATTACATGATATTGTTGCCCTCTTTAATGCTATGTTTTTTTTCAGCAGGTGTCGGGAGACCACCAGTGGAATACATATTAAGCTTGAGATGACTTTATAAGCATGAGGGGAGATGTATAGAGAAAAGGAAAGAGAGGGGTGGAAAGAATGAAAATTAAACAACTTTTCAAAATGGTGTGTGTGTGTGTGTGTGTGTGTGTGTGTGTGTGTGTGTGTGTGTGTGTTTGTGTGTGTGTGTGTGTGTGTGTGTGTGTGTGTGTGTGTGTGTGTGTGTGTGTGTGTGTGTGTGTGTGTGTGTGTTTACCAGACAGCAGCTGATGGTCATTCATTCTGCTCATGGCAACTATAGCATCATACATACCCTCGTGCATATATATTTTGTTATTTTATGTAGCTACTGTATATATTGTCGATCTGTACCTGCGCACAGTAATCTCAATCTTGGATGTTGTTTGCAACTCTCCAGTAGTTTTCTATTTTATTGCTTCTCAAACATTGCAAATAACTGTATTACATTACATTACGTTTGATGAATTTAGCAAATGCTGTAATACAATATGTTTATAGCATTAGAGGCACTGATGTCCGGGAGCAAAGATGCAACAATGCTCTATTGTGCCTGTATCTGGCATGGCCTTTAATCGAAAAATAATAAGACGTCTTGAAATTATTTTAAAAGGCTTTAATTTGCCACAGCAAAACAACACAGCTTAACATGCAGGGGGAAAAGACCCATTTGGATATAAAACAGTAGAATTGTTCTGGATATCCACATGCAACAGTGACCAAGATGAGGTCAGTGTCTCAGATAAACCATTCTCTGCTCGTAAATCAAGTCACAACTTGTCAGCAGTGTCGACCTCATTTGTAAGAATCTGGCTGATATGTCAGCCCATTGCTAAGACTGTACATGGGTATACTGAGAATAGAGGCACAGAGGAATTGACGCCTCAACAGCAGCTGTCAAAAGCCTTAAGATACATGCTTTTGTTATACAATGGAAGACAGGCATCTATTATACTGTAATTCTCCTGCACTATCTGTGCACTGGTTGTCTTGACAGGAACTCAAAATTAAGTACGTAATCTGTTTAGGCTGTTATTTGTGTTCTTTATTGGCAAATAGTTGCAGATAAGTATATCTGAAATTCTTCATAAATATGCAATTATTTAATACAACATGTAGTGAAACATTTGCCTCTTCCAAACAAATTGAGGTTTTAATGTTGTTCTGCAAGGGTCTGATGTAAAATAAACACATTCATACATTAAAGGTTTGCAGGGTGTTAGCCTGTCTAGCCTTTTCAACTAAAAATTCAAAAATTCAAATTTCTGCTGCAAACTTTAGCATCTCTGGTAAAATAACTTAGAGCATTTAATAGTGTTATGTGTCTTGTAAGCATTCCCATTTCCATTGAGAAAATCTCCCCTTGCATTAAAAACGCAAGAAAAAAGCTATCCCAGGAGTTTCTCTCACTGATTTGTTTTCTGGTCAGGGCCTTCGTGACACTGACCAGAGCAGCACAGACAAGGGAGGGGTAGTTCTCCCGTGTGTGTCTTTATGTGTGTGTTCATATATGTCCTGTCTGTCAACGATCACACCACTCCCTATGATCTCTGTAGCATCAGACCCCGTTGACTGATCTTTGATCCTCTGCCTTGGTTTATAGACAGTGACCAAACCAACTTAGCTTAGCCAAGATCCTACAGAGCCCCACCCTGAAACCACAGAACCATTAGTGGGGCTCGCTCCCACTCTCTTTCTGTCTGGTGTCATCATCGTAAAAAGTGTCTTGGTGCCACTCTAAGCGACAGCAGTGCCATTTTACGACATCAAAAAAGGCATCTTGGCCACTGTACTCTGGAAGTGAACCTCAACATATGATAACATTTCCTACTTTGGTTCCCAGCAGCAAATCAATCATCAGCTTGTTTTCTGGTTTACCCTTGAGGGAGGACATTTCTGAGGTTCTCAAGGATTTGGAGGAACCAAACATACCCGATCAATTCAGCTGGCAGTGCACTTAGCAAACAGCAGCGTTTCAGAAACTACACATTGAAAAGTGATGTCTCTGGTGGTTGTTTATAGAGCCAGAAAACTGGCGTTTTGTTATGAGCTTGGGCCCCACAGTGATGCTACATATGAAAAAGTTAACAAGTCCTTGGCCTGCCATATTAAACAAACACAGAAGCTAACTATTGCTGACAGTTGGTGAGGTATCATGCTGAATTGGATGAAGACACAAGGACACTTTCCAATTGAACTGTGCCTTCCTCACCATAGCTCACATATGTGTTTCCAAAAAGTTAAAAGTAATTTTCAATGCATGAGAGGAAAATGTCCTCAACATAGAACAGGTGTTTAACTGGACTGGGAAAGGGTGGAGAAAGTCAGTGGTGCCTGACATCTTTCATTCACTTTATTATGAGGAGATAGTGTGAGAAGTTCGGAAGAGTTGACTCAACCAATAAACAGCTCCTCTTGACATCGCATGTCAAATATTACAGAGCAGATGTGTAGGTGTTGTAGACCAATAACACATGGGGTGATGAGGAGTGAGGGAGGAGGAAGGTGAAAAGGACAGAAGGTAGGACTCAAACTACTTAACTCCATATGTTGTATCAGGATAAAGGATACAACAACATTACAGAGAAAAGTTTATTCAGACAAATGAGAGAGAATAATTAAAATACTATTCACAAGAAAAACAGTGTGGTAGGCTTGAATAACTAAGGCAACCTATTTGGCTAATAGCCCGCGAAAGCTGTCTCCTCAAGTTCCAAACATGAACATGCACGTAGAGAATGTTGAGCGGGAACAGCCAACAATATTTTTGGCTGTCATATAACCTACACAAAATAGCCCTTCCAATTGAACAATTGAATAATTGACATACCCCAAAGTCTAGAAGTCTAGATTGGCCAACTATTTCGTCTTTCCATCCAAAGTATGTATCAGGAAAAAGTGAGGAAATGTCTGCACCGTTCAAATACCATTTTATAATGATGTCCAGATTGAGAACCAGAGCGTAGATACATTCATGAGATCATTCAAAAATGTTAAAGGCCATGAATGGCCATTGACATTACTAAGGTTTGATTTAAATTAGTTATGATATTATGAACTTAAATCTTAACAACAAGAGCCTATAGCCACGCTAGCAACTCTGTGAGGCTTTATACATTTGCAGAGCAGTCCTTGAGCTAGATGCTAATCTCAGCATGTTTACATGCTCACAGTGACAATGTTAATATGCTGGTTTTAAGCTGGTAATATGATCTAAGTTTACAAGTAAGCATGCCTACTGCTTGATAATTAGCATTATACAGAGCTGAGACTGATGAGAATGTCAATTCTTTTTGAGGTCTTTAGTTATTATGCAAAGCCTTTGTCAAATTACTTTAGTTTTAATTTTGACCTAATGATGACACTGGACAAAACGTCTTGTCACCAAAGTGATTACAATTCTACTTGAGGGAAACATCAATGTCTGTAGAAGATATCCTTGCAAACTGTTCAATAGTAGTTGAGATATTACCATAACAAATGTCAACCTCATGGTGGAACAGGAGGGAAAACCAGGAGAACATCAAAGTCACTAGCATTCAACCGCTTGGGACCATGAATGCATCTTCAAAATGTCATTGAATAGTCGTATTTGATTCGAGAAAAAGGTTGTGCACAGATCGACACACAGACCAAACCCTGACACTATCATGGCGAAAAACAAAACCAAATTGCAATAAAATATTCCTTAATCATGTGAACAAATTGTGTCACTATGACTAGTAAACAACTATACAACAATTATATAAAAAAAGGGTCTGACCTGGCAGGACATGGTTGGGTGTTGCAGGGTATCAGTCCAGTAGCTGGTCTTGATCTTTGATTGCAGTAGGATGTATTCACTTGCACTCGTAAGTCTTTGTAGCATGCTGACTTGGTGTTCATCTGGCCTGTAACAAGGGATATATCCATAAAATCATCATGAAAATCATCAATACAGAAGACATTTATTTGCTCTTTAAGTTACATTCTATTCTGCTTTTATAGAATAACAGTAATACAAAACTGCAGGATCATATTTACAGTGATGGATGAAATAGTTATGGAGAATTGAATGACAGATTGTTGGCACTGCAGTATAAAAAAAACAGTGTTACTGAGCTTGAAGGCGTACATTTGACCTCGGAAACTACAGTTTGACAAAACAAGGTATTTGGATCAAAAGTTGTTGTTTAAGTCATAGTGTGTCAAGCTACTGTCAGGATGCTATCAAATGTTTGCACATAATACACCTGCACTATGTGACCTGCTTTCACACGAGTAATCAAATACATTTAAAGAAAAATGTTTCTTTTCACCACACCTTATTCTGCATGTGTGATGTCCAAAGAAAAACATGTGTCTATGACAACAACAACAACAACAACAACAACAACAACAACAACAACACATAACATTAATTAACTTTCTTATTTTAATTACTTTTCAGACTAATAAAGAAAATAAATATATAAATACATTTATTTAGTTTTGATGATTTCTGGCCTGCATCTAGATCTGAAAGTGTCGTCTTGAGGAACATGAATCCTAGCCTCACATAACACCTGGTTGGTATTTGGCCTAAGGCATGGTCAATCTGCACATCCTAACTCATTGGGGTCAGTTAGTCAGTCACACTCTTTAATAAAGCAAACGACCCCCATTCCATGATGGTCTACAATCAGGACACAAAGAGGTGGAGGTGGTTAGGGTGGACTGCAACAGACCAGGGTGGGGAACTTTAACCTGTAGTGTCAATCAATAGAGGCTCTACACTGGGGGCTTTGTTCACACACATGAAGGCAAGCAAAAGCACACACACACAAATTCACCATGCACATACAAGCACACACTTTCAGGTTTACATACCACTGACTTACAGCCCCAATTCACTATGCCATACAATAACTTTGCAAAAGTGCTGGTGTGTGAGTCTTTGTCTATGAGTGTATGTGTGTGCTAGTTAGCATAGCCTCAGGTGGGACAAAGGCCACTGGTTGAAGTCATCTGTGTGTGTGTGTGTGTGTGTGTGTGTGTGTGTGTGTGTGTGTGTGTGTGTGTGTGTGTGTGTGTGTGTGTGTGTGTGTGTGTGTGTTTGTGTGTCTGTGTGCACGCATGTAATAGCAGGTCACCAGTAGCACAAGAAAAGGTCCCACCACAAGAGCTATAATGTCCCCTCAGTAATGATGGGAACACTCCTCTCTCCATTTAACCTGCAGCTAAAAGCCTTATTACAGATCAGAGAGGTCAGACTGAGCTTTAGATGCTTGCCCTGATTGAAGATCTAAAGGGGATCTGATCTTTTTGTATTCCAGCAATATAATATTTGAATTGTATCTATGTAAAACAACTTAAGTAAAACATTTCAACAACAATTTTATGCAAAAAGGAAGATGAAAGAGACTTTCCACAATTTGAACACACCTATTATTGCAGCTTGGAAAACCACATTTCGACTTGATTTTCAGTGTAATATGATAATGCAGCTAAATTATAGCTTAAGTCTTACCTCCGGCACAAGTTGCCGAGCATTGGGAGCGTATGATGGCCCATGTATAATTGTGTTTGATGTGGTGCCTTTTCTCATCAACTTTCTTCAGAGTGTATTCCCAACGTACACCAGGATTCCAGCCCTGCAACAAGATCTACAGGAGAAATAATGGGGAAGCAAAAGGATCAAGCACAGCAAAAGTAGCAAACATATGAAGACATAAGTAATCATGGGAATTTAAGAATGTTAGTCACAAAGTAATGAAAGACGAAAAAGGAAGGGTTTTGGATAATAGGAGGCCCTATTATGCTTTTTGGATTTTCCATTTCCTGTTGTGTGTTATATCGTTTTTCGTGCATGTAAATGGTCTGAAAAGGCTAAAATCCCAAATTTCTCTCGAGAGGGGGCTTCTCCCCCTTACGGCCCTTCCACACGGCAGCGTGCATTGAAGCTTCAACGTTTCTGCCTATTCACATTGAATGGGGTGACGTCATGCTTTGCCGAACTGCATTGTGGGAGTGTCGCTTCGCTTTGCTCGCGTTGCTTGATTCAAAAGTTGAGCAATGTTCAACTTTTGAAGCTTCGACGGAAGCGTCAGCCAATCAAATCATATGCCAGTACAAGCTCTAGCCAATCACACCCCGTGCTTGTGTGTCCGGGGCGGGAGATTCATGTGATTGGTTGTTGGTCGAGCTTCAGACACGCCCACCGGCAAGCTTCAACGCACGCCGCCGTGTGGACGCTGCGTTACACTCCCCCTACCTGAAACTCCTAGATTGGACACCTTTGTTTACTTCTGTAACAAAATGACATCACTATGTAAGACTCATGCTTCTATTGGCAAGCCCTCTAACACATTGTACATGATAGGCTAAGGGGCGGGACATCTCTAAGCGGTTGGCCAATCACAACAGAGCCGGCCAGCTAACCAATCAGAGCAGACTGAGCTATGGTTTCAGACAGAGGGTGAAAAGAAGTGCTGCAGCATAGGCAGTATGAGAAACATAAAGAAATGTTTGAACATTAAAGCATGGAAACATGTCTCAGTGGAAAGTACAAAATACAAAAATGAACCTAACAATTAGCATAACATGTCCTCAAAGTAAAAACAGTTATTTTGTGTCCAGGGATGCCTTACCTCTATGACTAGTGTATCATTAGTGGGTCCGGTTGATATGAGGCTCTCGGGTCTGTTGTAGGGTCTCTTGTATTCAAAAATGGCTCCAGCAATGGGATGTCTGCCTGGCCAATCTACCGTCCAGTGCCCGTTCAGGTAGTAGCGTCTCTGAGTGTCCCTCACAGCCAGATAGGAGCTGGATGTATTCTGCTCCATCACACGGATACTCCGAGCTCCTGCTGGTATGGTAACCACCCCATAATACTCTGAAAAGAGTGCAAAAATATGAATGAGTGCAAGCATTTTGTAGCTGTGTATGAGCTTTAACCTCTTAAGCCCGAAGGTCCCCCCAGTGGACCCCTCCCACCGTTTTTTTTACGAGACTATGTCTCAGGGCTTCTTAACATTTTTAAACTATTAATGTTTCATACCCTTTTAAAGGTAAGAAACTCCGCTAACTGACAATAAGAACAATTGTTAGCTAAAAAAAACACAAGAGTAATACCAAGCCTTTGAAACGCTTTTTTACACAGAACTCACGGTAGAAATGCCCTATTACTATCTTAACTGCACAAACAAGTTATACGATTTAAAGCTGAGACTCCACAGATTCCACACATGTAATGTCATCACTGTACGACCTCGAATTCCTGGAGCTATCAGCCAGAAAAGAGAAAGTAAACAACATCCGGTTTCAAAAATATTACAATAATTACGTCTTACCTTTTTTGATTTGTGATCAAAAGTTGTGTTCAACGGAATAAAAACGGCGCTCAAGGTTAATCCAATGTCTTTGTGTCACGTATTTTTTTTTACTGATAATCCATCATCATATTTATGGCAATATACTGGGTATACAGTTTTGCCGTCCAGGCTTGTAGTTTCAGATATGTTTCGTTTGCTTCTCTATTACGTCCACAATGGTAATGTTTACGTGGATTTGGGAACTGCCCATCGATTCTATTGGATGTAATGGTTAAGAAAAAGGTGTAAATCAACCAAATCGACCAATGGGTTCCAGAGATATGGTCCTGCGTAAAGTATAAAGTAGGGATGCACCGAAAATTCGGCCACCAAAAATTATCGGCCGAAAATGGTTAAAAAGGCCCTTTCGGCCGAAAGGGTTTTAGCACCGAAAAAATATCACCGAATGTCAGAACAGGCAACCTAACGTGTTGTTGTGATGACGTAATAAAGACGCGGCGACACGGCGAGGCAGGGACCATGCTCACGGCTGGCTCACAGTCAACATGTCTGCCGCTTGGAGATACTTCACAATATCAGATAAAGAGTCGCGGATTGCGATTTGCAAAACGTGTTCAGCTGACATTTTTCGAGGGGGTGTAACTTCAAAGACTTTCAGCACTTCGGGATTACTCCATCACCTGAAATCTAAACACCCGGACCAATATACGGAGTATGATGAAATCACCAGCGCACAGAAAAAAAAAGTCCTTCCCAGCACCCCGACTCCTTCTGTGGCGGACCTTTTTGAAAAGATTAAAAAGTTTCCCAGTGATGGTCCTAAGGCAAAGGGCATTACTCGGAAGTTAATGGAATGCATCGCCATGGACGATCAACCGTTTTCTGTCGTACAGGACGTTGGATTTCGTAGGCTTATTGAGCATATTGAGCCACGTTATTCCTTGCCTAGCAGACGACACTTAGCAGACGTGTGCTTACCTGAACTGTACAATGTCGTTGCTAATCACATCCATGAGCTCTTGGCTACAGATATTACAGCCATCAGCTTCACGACAGACATATGGAGCTCAGACGTAAGCATCACCAGTATGCTCAGTCTAACTGCACAATGGATCGACAAGGATTTTAAACTGCATAAAGATTCTGCTGCATTCGCAAGAGTTTAGGGGGTCTCATACAGCACAGTCCATCTCGTTGACATTCGCCAATATGTTCGACACATGGCATATCGACCGACCTAAAGTGCACGCAATAGTCACTGATAACGCACGAAATATAACTAAAGCTATAGAAGAATGCAATCTGAGTGGAATACGCTGCATGGCCCACACTCTGCAATTAGCTGTGAACGAGGGAGTGTTGGCTCAACGCAGCGTAAAAGATCTGTTGGCCATAAGCAGAAAGATTGTTGGTCACTTCAAACACTCTCAACTGGCCTATTCTCGCATTGAGCCAATACAAGATGAGCTTGGAGTAACAACAAAACGGTTCCAACAAGATGTGAGTACACGGTGGAACAGTACATATTATATGCTGGAAAGCCTCTTTGCTCAAAAGCGAACCTTGGCTACATACAGCGCAGATCATGATCTCCCCGCATCATTCACTCCAAACCAGTGGATCTTAATGGAGAACATTCTCTCCATTCTTGCCCCATTCGAACAGCTAACTAGAGAGATTAGCTCATCTGACGCATCGGTGGCAGACGTCATCCCTTTAAATGCGGCTCTAAAGCGTCTTCTAAGGAAAGAGGTTGAAACGGACCGTGGAGTAAAAACTATGAAAAGTACACTCTTGGAGTCTGTCAACACACGTTTTGCTGATATCTACTCTGATCCCCTGTACTGTATCGCGACTGTACTTGACCCGCGATATAAAGACAATTATTTTGATGCGGGGAAAAAGCAAAGCGCACGAGACATGATCCAGGCTGTGTTGGATAAGGAGAACCCACGAGAGGAGGCTGCTGCGCACAGCACAGGAGACGTGACGCAGACCACAGAAAAAAGGGCTCGTCTGTCTACAGCAGAGGAGGAGGAGGAGAGGGGGCAACCACCCTCGTTGTCTGATATGTTCAACGAGATCATGGAAGAGAATACTACCCCAAATAGGTAGGCTACTCTGTTCTGACTTGGTTACTTACTGTACTATGTGCTACTGAATGTGATATTTATTAGTACTGTATGTGCTGCTATGTAATATGCTCTTAATGTTGTAATTTCTTTTGACATGTCAGATGATTTTATTTGTCTGCCAAGTGATCTGGCATGCGTAAATATACATTTGACTAAATGTTCATTATGCACTGTCCCTATTTTAAATACAATCTTATTCTCTCAAACCTCTCAAATGCCAGGCTGGTGACAAGCTCAACCGCTCAACAGTTAGATGATTATCTCTCAGAAGTACCCATCCCCAGAAGCGAGAACCCTCTTGGATACTGGAGAAACAAACAAGACCGCTTTCCTGACCAGGGGCCTATACTGCGAACCTGGTTCAACCTAACCTGGATATGTTTGAGTTAGCCGGTTGGCTTAATCCAAAACATACGCGCTCTCGCTAAACTGTACTACGACGCTGGTTATCAAGTGGATCGCTCAAGCCAGCCGTGTCCTATCTAGTTAGGTGCGCGTTCACATGAAAGGGGTGGTATTTGGAGCATTCGACCAATCACAAACATGGAGAAGCGCACTGACAGCGCAGCGTCATACTTCCTGAATGAAAAGTGAACTTTAATACTAGTCAAAAATGAAGAAGTTAAACTTTAAACATCCATGACTTAAACACTTTATCCAGGATAAAAGCCACATAGCTGCACCTGCAAGGTGAATACAGCTGGTAAAAGAAAAAGTGTTTGAATGCGTACATTAACAGGTTTATGATATCACTGCCCCGTCTAAAACACGATCTGACTTCAATTACAATTGTCTCGAGTGTTTCGTCAACTTAATGTGTTGCTTAAAATAATACTTCTGCATACAGTATGTGACACTGTGAGTGTTGCACGGCCAGATACGGCTCAGCTGACTCAGATAAGGAGAGATATGATACATTATGAAGTGATATGCCGCGGACTGTACTAATGTACTCTGATCCGGTTACTTATGTTGTGGCCGATATTTAAGTAAGCTTTCTTAACGCTAATGTTATAATAGTCAGATTGCTCTGAAGATGGGAGGTGATATTCTATTAATGTTCACGTTCACACAGTCGGTGATTTTTGCCGGCCGTCTTTCCTGCGACGGCAGTTTTTCTGTATTTCCTTTCTCCTGTAATATGACTTGATCGCTTTAAACTCCGCACACTGAGCTCTGATTGGTCAGCAG
This sequence comes from Pseudochaenichthys georgianus, assembly GCF_902827115.2. Classification (NCBI taxonomy): domain Eukaryota; kingdom Metazoa; phylum Chordata; class Actinopteri; order Perciformes; family Channichthyidae; genus Pseudochaenichthys; species Pseudochaenichthys georgianus. Next base: position 20,149,666 of record NC_047518.2, read on the forward strand.
GCGGTGCTTTCACTGAGTTGAGCTCTTAGCCTGCAACCTAACCTGGTCCCGACCAGGTTAGCTGCTTAGCATATATTACCATGGAGATCTAGCTTGCTAAAAAGAGAACCAGCTTCGTAGGACCGGAAAGCCGGAGTTTTCCCTGAATTTAGCCGGCTAAGCGAAAATCCTGCTTCGCAGTATACCCCCCTGGCCAAGGTGGCACGCAAGTATTTGAGTGCTCCATGCACAAGCACTGACAGCGAGAGACTGTTCAGCGCTGCCTCTCATGTGCTTGATGAGAAGAGGAACAGACTCATGGCTGATAAAGCAGAGAAGCTACTGTTCATTAAAAAGAACCTCCCACGTTTCCTTAATAAGTAGACAAGGCTGGCTTATCATAGGCTTATCATAAGCTTTCATTTGTAAATACTATAGTTACATTCATGTGGATTTATCCAGTTTGCACATTTGTATGCATGCACTTATAGGTGCATTTGTTGTTGTTGTTGTTGTTGTTGTTGTTGTTGTTGTTGACACTATTTTGTTGTAGGCCTACTGGCCTAGATGTTTATGCTGTTTTAAAGCCCCTTGGCTTTGTTCTGAATGCACTTTGTTGTAGTTATTATCCTACAGAGAAAATAAATGTACAAATGTTCAAAAGTGCTGAATAAATGTTTTATGGACCCATAATAGTGATTATTATTTAAGTTATGTTTTGCCATAATCATGTCTATTTCCATAATCAGGTAGCTGAACAACATTGGTAAAAAATGTATACATTATATATAGAGCCGGGACTCGATTAAAAAAATTAATCTAATTAATTAGAGGCTTTGTAATTAATTAATCGAAATTAATCGCATTTTTAATCACATTTTTTAAAATCGCATTTGTAAGCACAGGGCCATCTAAGCTAATTTACAGATGGCCCTGAGCCCAATAGAGATTGCCCTGAAAAATGCATGCGGACGAAATGGCACGAAGGGTTTGGGGGGCCTCCCCCTAGACATTTTTTCATTTTTGCAGGTCTTAGATGCTGTCTGGTGCATTCTCTAGACTGAATTATAAGATAAACCACCACAATATTATATTGTACAATTTCAATTGTATTCTTCATTTCACTTGTTTGTTTGTTCTTGTTTGTGTTTGCTCGCTTCCTGCATAGCTATAAGAAACACTTAAGTTGTTGGTCAAAACACTTTCTATCTGATGAAGGCAAATGCCTTCCCAGATGGAAAAAAGTAGAAAACATTACATTCAGTTATAACTGCCAAAACAAACATTATTTACACTATTATGGCCCCTGTTAAAAATGTTTGTAATGTTAACTACTGTAAATTGGTCGAACGAATGCCTCCTCATCCGGAAGCTGACCGAGCAGACCCGAGCAGCAGTCGAGAGGAGCCGAGCGCATCCGCGAAGCACACGTCAGAGTTCCCGTTAGCCGGCAAATCTAAATATCTTCGTTCAAAATCATTTCCCTTTAGAGCAATACCGCTTCAGTTGCGCCACTTATGTGACAGACAAGAATAGTCAACTCTAATGTCTAACACTTAATGTGGAGAAAGAGATGTCCTGTATGGGTTGATTGTGCGTTGATCTGTTGGTAATGCCTCGGGGCTCCGGTGGGCATGTAAACAAATGCATAATGCTGTGCTATACTTTGTGGCCTCATCCAGTTGCATAGCGACACTTATTGTGTAGTTGTCTTTTAATAAGCAGGTAGTCTATCATTAGCTAGAACTAGCTGGATCTGATCGATATGGACATAAACGCGAGTGAAGTCTAATCTGACGGGAGAGAGAGATCAGCTGCAGCGGTGAGCGGAACAAAAGTAACACACACTTCAGGTTAGAATATCACACGTAGCTATTTTAATTACCTCTCAAACTACCTAAACTAGTTATACTGTAGATATGTTTAGTTTTACTGTCGGGTCACTCATTACTGGATCCGCGAGCTGCATGATACTGGCATAATAGGTTGCCCGATCGGGCAACCAGCAGGTGAGGCTTAATTGCCCGAGCTAAATACTAGATGGCCCCGGGCCATCGGGCAGTCCTTAATGTCGAGCCCTGTATTAGTGAGCTAGGGAGTTGGTTATTTTCTCAGACGTGGACTTACTCATCCTGGCCCTGAAACCAGTCATCTGGCTGAGTGTGGGTTGGGTCAGGGTGTGGTTCCTTGCACTCGGAGTCGGGCTAACGTCCACGCTAGCTGCTACATGCTTTGCATTTAGGTGATACTTTAGGCTTGATGTGCTGCGGTGATATGCACATTCTTTTTTGCATAACTTGCACTCAACCGTGCTCTTATCGACGCTTCCATCCGTCCGTTTTTTAAAACAAAATGTCCCATCCACGGGGCCGACCAAAGCGGTCTCATCAGCTTGTTCGTTCATGTTTGACTATTGTTCACCGTGGTTTGTTGTTGTTTGAAGTCCCATGCTGAAGTCATGAACGTTAGTTGGTGCTCCAGTATAATCGGTACGCCTGAAACTCATCCAGTGAGAAACGTTCCGCTGTGCAAAAATAAGTGCGATTAAAGTGCGATTAAAATGCGTTAATTTCTTTAACGCGTTAATTTTTGTGTAATTAATTAATCGTAATTAACGCGTTAAAGTCCCAGCCCTAATTATATATATATATATTTCTATTAATCATTTTTGGCCTTTCGGCATTCGGTTTTCGGCCAACTGTTTCCTATTTTCGGTATCGGTTTCGGCCAATAATTTCCCATTCGGTGCACCCCTAGTATAAAGAATGCCAGCCAGCTTAAGTACATTACGCAGCAGACTTTAATTATTGTTTACTACGTAAGGAAGCAGGAATTGCAGGACCCACAGCGCATGGAGCACAGAGCGGACAGCAGATAACGGAATTGCAGTTTTATTGCTTATAGATTATCAGAACATTTCAAAGGAGACACAGCCACATTGGATATTAACCTATGGATTAACTACATCATCATTTTTATCGTTTTAATGCCATTGAAGATCAGTTTAGACCAGACAAAGAGGAAGGTGAGCGATGTTAGCCTAGCGCATTAGCGCTAGCGCCACTTGTTTTGATGTACGTTTTTGTTGATAACGTCGCGAGTTTGTATCTTTCAGTGTTGAGGTGGGCACCGTTAGATTCTGTGTCTTTACGATCATAAACAATGTGTTGGATGTGCAGCTAGGATAAGTAATAAGGGAGCTAGGAGTGATTTTCGGTGCAGTAATAGGTTAGCATTTTTCGCTCGGGGCTAATTCAGAGGCTCATTGTAAGAGGATAACAGAGTAGGCCTATGTTTTATTTTATTTTAATTTTTTTCACAACAGTTGTATTTGGATGGAATGAATACCTATAGTGATAATTCAAAGTAATAAAATGATTTTTACAGTGAAAAAGTTCAAATGGAACTGATGGTTCCCAAATAACCCAGAGGTGAGTCCGCTTGGACTTTATTTTTCTAAACCTCTCTAAAAAGGTCAAATTTCACTTGTTTTGCATCAATCTTGATACAGGGTACTTATTATATGTTATAGTTTGGATTCCTAAAGCTTTTAGTCTACTAGCCCATCATTCAAGGGTGGTTTTCACTATAAGTAATGGATTTTCTTACTCGGACATTACCATTTACATGTTTTTACTGTGTTCCATCTGAATTTACTTTAAAATAAAAACATCTATATTGATTCTGACACTTCTACATCCAACTCACAGATGTAACCTTGCTTTGAGAGAAAAGATTATTAATTTACCCCTTTTAGAAGTGAAGATATCGTTTTTGTTGTGTTAGTGGCATTTTCGAGCCTGAAACCTGAAAAACAGGCTCAGGGCTTAAGAGGTTAAAATGTTAAAAGGCACGCAATTACAGTTGGGATAAGCAAACAATTCAGTAGCCTTTAAAATATTTCCCCTGAAAACCAATGAACTGAACAATTCAACTACATACTCACGGTTGGTATAATGCTGCTTTGTGTACTGTCCTTTGAAGATCTTGCAGGTGGAGTTGTCTCCTTGACACACACCACAAGCATCAGGCACAGCTGTGGAGCCCAAAACACGATCACAGCCCACTCTCTGTAGATGAAAAAACATAATTGAATTTCACCAACAAAAAAATGAATCTGTCTGAACCACCATCCCTCATGTGTGCAACATCGTAAAAATGAACAGCAAGGATGTCCATTGATGTTACACTTAGATGTTATAGCTCAACTTCAAAGACTTTATGAATGATAACATCTTCAAAAATAATCTAACAATTACTAACTCCACAACACTTTGAAATCTTTCTTCAGTCAAACCTGCTAATGTCTGTCTATCCTGAAACCCATTTTTATAGACTTTTGTTTTATGTCCAACATTATTTTATTGGTATGTTGTAAAAATAAATATTTTCATTCATCTTTTGTTTTCTATGTTTTTGCGTTCTATGTATTTTTGTTGAAATGTTTCTGTCCCACTTCAGTCCATAGACTCTATCAGTGGGGCCCTATTGTTTGGCTTTCTGTTGTTATTTTGCCTTGGAATATCCTGCTTTGGCTTTGCTTTGTTTCTTGAGGCACCTGCAAAGACTATTTTTAGAAGGTTAACATAAAGTTAATATTGTAATTACTTGAAAATATTACCTCACACAGTCCGTCAATACAGACATTAGATCTGTCCTGTGAGCAGAGTGTCCCATCCTTGACTTTGCTGGCCAGGGCGAAGAAGAAATCATAGCCTTCAGCAAAGCAGTACAGCTTACAGACATCTTGATCTGGGAGGAGAGAAAATAACCACAAGGGCCAACAAGCAAATCATTTGGAAAACTCCCTCCCAGACTTTTTCTTTACCGTTTCAAATCTTTATTTGAACCATTTTTGTCTCACCATCCACTCTGGTGTACGGCCTCCAGCTGTAGTACCATCCTCTGAACTGTTTGCCATTGAATTCTGCACACTGCTGTGCTCTGTAGTCGGAGGTGTTGTGGGGACAATCCTCAGTGTTGCAGAGTTTGTATGACTTGGAGGAGCCCTCACAGAACTTCCCTCCATATGAAGGTCTGCAGAGAAGGACTGAATTAGTTGCCATTCTGTGTACCAGCATGACTAGGTGTGTGCTCTTCAGTATGTATGACTGTGCCTTTGTGAGGGCTTCTCCAATCACAGGTGTATATCCCCAGGCTAGGTTCCTCAAAATCCCTTCCATGAGACAATTACACCTTCTATAAGCCCTCTAATCACATTGTCACTTATCTCTTTCTCGTTCTCAGATTCCTCCCTTTATATCTCTGCATTTCATCTTTCACTTTTTTAATCCTTCCTATGTCATCTCTTAACACCAACTCCCCCCCACCCCCGTTTTTCCCTCTCTCCCCTTGCCTGTAATTTCCCTCCACCATATCTCTCTCTTTCTCCTGAATCACTCTCTGTCTAATTTAACCTGCCACTTGTCAGGGTCTTGGCATAACATGATAAAGAGGAGGCCCCAGCATGTGGGATAGGGCCCCCTTTCTGACTGGCAGAGCAAATAATCCTGAGTGACTGATGAGTAGGGGGACTAAGTGTACAGATAAGTGATGAAGCCGCAGACCCATGTGAGTTATCTTCCCATGTGTTAATATACTGTTGGTCTTGAGTCAAGCAATCACAATTTGTAGAGACTATTTCTGTATGAAAATATGGACACTCAGTTTGTCCTCAAAATGACAGAAGAACATAGTGATTCAAATTGTTTTGCACAACAAGTCAAAGCTCACCTTTAGAGGTGGGCTTTACGTTTGTTTGTGACCATTGTTCCTGTGTGTCTCTACCTGGGGTTGTTGCACTGCCTCTCTCGATAGGTGACTCCGCTCTCACAGCTTCGTGAGCAGGCAGACCAGGACGACCACTCTGACCACTGGCCATGCTGAGGCCTCGGGCCCTCGTCACCCTGTTTAACACACTGTCCCCTACGACACCACTGGAGAAACAGAGAGAGGAATCATGAGTGAAAGAGAGGGGAGGCGTGGAAATAGCAAAGTGTCAAAGAAGTGTAAAAAACTTAAAGACAAGACCATGCCTTTTATCTTCTTTACAATGACGCTCTGTCTAACAATGCAAGGTCTGTAAGATGTAGCTTTTAGGTTTAACAGTATAAAAGGTTGTGGTACAGTCCTGCTCACAATCAATCAGTGAATCTTCAGTTGTGTTGCTGTTTGGACAGCCTCTACCTTTAGCTGTCTCAACTAGAATGAACTAAGCTAAGCCAAACACGCAACTGAAATGTGGAAAAACGGTCTCATACCTGACAAGGATACTCTCCTACTGGGAAAGTCTGTCATAGTTGCTTGTCATGTTGACCTACACTGTATTTAATATTTGCTTTTTCCTCCCAACTTTCCTTTTTATTTTATAAGAGCAGTAAACAAAATGAAAGCATAAAACTGGTTCAAGAATTGTTGCCACAAATCACTGTAATGTTTCTTCACTGCTAAAAACATCTTGTAAAATGGTTGTTCTAAAACAGACGATTAATTATCTGCAAAAGTACTGAAATTATAACTACTTTAAGGCTATGGTAAAATGACCTCAATTGAACCAGAACTGGCAGATTTGTGTGTGTTTCAAAAATGTTTTTTAATTTGGTGAGGCAAAATTCTCCTTGCAATCTGATCTATGGAGTGTTGAGAGATCTTCGTAAACAAAATAAGAAGCTCAGCAGTAATAACCAGCTGCTTCATCTTACCCTGCAGAGAGGAGCTTCATTGGGGTCATAACGACCTCCTCAGATAGCACCCCCCTCTGCACAGGCTCCTCCAGCTTGTCTTGACAGTTTACGTCACAAGTTGATCGAGGTGCTACGGAAGCTCATCTTTACGTTTCTGAATCAAATTATTGAGTGCATGTGCCACAAAAAAGACTGAGCTATTAACCAATCACATTTCAAAAAGAAAAAATGAGCATTACTCACCTCGAAATCCCTACATTTAATTTGAAACTACTCTGCAGAATCTAGACTTACTTAAAGCAACATTATGTCACAAGCTCATCCCTGGAGGAAAATAAACTGGATTTGTACATGAGAAGATGACATCAGTCACAATATACCCAGTCCAGTTTGCCTTTGAGTAATCTAACCTTTGCAAGCACACAAACACACACTGTACACACACAACGCAATGCATTAGTATAGATAGGGTGGCAACTATTCCACTGTTCTTGTTTTTACTTTGTGCTTGTGCCTGCCATGAGACAGACGTTTGCGTACACCCTTTCACACACCCCTCCAACTAATCTTGTGGCCCTTGACTAAGAACTAGAACAGCTGATTTCGCCTCAGTTTCCCCCTGCGGCTGAGTGCCACGGATTCCTAAGTGAGCCTGTCATTGTTTGTGTTCGGTTAATTGTCCCGTGGAGGGAGAGGGCGGGATTAAACCATCAAGTTCAATATATTGAGAAGCAAATGTGGATGATGGGCTGACATGGGAGGGAGGGTAAGAGCAAGAGCGAGCCTTTGTGGGAGAATCATCTTGAAAGAAGTAATGAAAGAAACAAAGAATAAATAAAGAGCACAGATTGCTTTCTGGCCTGAGCCCCAATGCCATGTCAGCAACAAACCAATTGCAGCTGCTCCCTGAGGTAAAATAATGAAGGGAGAGTGTGGTACACTATAAAAAAAAGAGATTCTACTGACACTGCACTCAAATGAACCCACATCTAAAACATTACAAAACTCTTTGCTCACAAGTTGATTTATTAGTCTGCATGGGAACAAAGATCTTGGTGTGTAAAAAGAGGCCGTTTAAGAAGTGCAGCGTCACTCACTGTTCAAGGCCTTTTGTTTCGAAATAGCCAAACTAAGTGGTATAAACTGCACTAATAATACTAAAGCCCTCAATAAATGCTGCTTTTATAGCAGCTCCATTAATTTGGCCTGTTCACCTTATAAAATACTGTCACGCTTTGTCAAGTGTAATTAAATCACCCTGAGGTCGGTGGTATCCCTTTGAGGAGGAATCTATGCGATGGTCTGTGTGTGAGACTTTTTTTAACAAGCTCTATCCCTCGTGTTCGAAATGTCACACAGCTGATAATACCAAGCAGGGTGGAGAAAAAAAGCTGGAACAACTGATGCCTTAAAGCAGAAAATCCATTAAATTAACTTATTTCATTGTTCTTTTGCAGACCAGTTCGTTAATTCTGTGCTGGGAATCTGCAAGCTGTCACTTCCAATGTTTTTTGGAATTGTGTTATTGGGCATATTTTCAACACAACTGCAAAGAAATGTTTATGAGTGGCTCTTTTTTGCTTCCTTTCATGTGTGGATTTATTTGTTAAGATGTTGCCATGGAGCAGTGTGATGGCAACAGTCAAGAAAAAAACACATGGTGTCCTCTTTTGACAAAACAGGCGTATAAATTGCAACCTTAATTTGGCTCCTTTGTCTAAAACAGAACAAAGGTTATTAGGGCAAAGCTACCCCCTGGAAATATCACGCATTATTTACATGATTCATAACATCCTAACGAAAGGGGTTTCTAGCTGCTGGAAATGTCTCTATGACCCATCAAATATTCTCAAAGCAATGGATAAAAACATCTAAAAGCAATGAATGGGTTCTTCTGCCAGTCAAAGGGTGCCACTCTTGAAGTAAAAAAGCTTGTGCGCCAATCTCCCAGAACCCCTCCACCACACACACGCACGCAAGTACGCACGCACGCACACACACACACACACACACACACACACACACACACACACACACACACACACACACACACACACACACACACACACACACACACACACACACACACACACACACACACACACACACACACACACCCACACACACACACGCGCACACACACACACGCACACACACACACACACACACACACACACACACACACACACACACACACACACACTATTACACGTGTTGAGTCACCATATCGGGGCCGCAGGCAGAGCCTTCAGCTGCTGGCATGAATTTCGTCTCACACTTCCTCCCAACACGGTGGCACCACAGAGCCTTGCAGATATCCTGGAACAACAAACGCAAGGAGTTACACTTTACTTCTTATTTACTGCTGTTTACAAAGCCAACAATGAGATAGATAATACATGATGATAACATTGTTATTTGCAGTCCGTATCTTCATACATGTTCCTTGCCAAACATACAGCTAATCTTATGGTCAGAAAAAGTTAAACCTGCACATGATATAAACAGAGATACTGGTAGGTAATGATGTGCATTAACAGGACACAAATGACTTAACAAACTTGACATGATGTCATGGCTGAGCTTCTATGAAACATTCTGAAGGGACCGGCTGGTTTCCCTGTTCACATCGCCTGAGAAACATGGCCTTCTGTCACACACACACTCACACACACACACACACACACACACACACACACACACACACACACACACACACACACACACACACACACACACACACACACACACACACACACACACACACACACACACACACACACACACACACACACACACACCGCAGAGAGTATCATTTGGCTCCTCAGGCAGTACCGTATCTTGACAAGGCCTGCCAAAATGTTTCGGGAAATATGAATTCATTGCACGATGAATTGCACCATTGAGGACAATTCTCGTGGTGTTATTTTCTTGTGTAACAAGTGTCTGGAAAGTCGGTGAGTGTGATTGTTGCTTGGGGATTTCTGGGTCCTGTGCACCTTGCTGCAGGTGCAAGACCAAAGATAGTACATAGACTGAAAACAAAACCACGAGGGAGCTATTCTCAGGTATCTTGAAATTATACTTGCAATGTTTAGATGAGAACGCTAAGTAGAATAACGTGTGCTCCTCATGGGTTTAAATCCAGGAAGTAATTTATGTGGTATTTTGAAAGCTTCTTTCCCAAAATGTTTCCACCATCAATAAAACAGAAAACCTCAAAAGTATTGTTTTCGAGGAGCAAGAAGAAGAAGAAGAAGAAGAAGAAGAAGAAGAAGAAGAAGAAGAAGAAGAAGAAGAAGAAGAAGAAGAAGAAGAAGAAGAAGAAGAAGAAGAAGAAGAAGAAGAAGAAGAAGAAGAAGAAGAAGAAGAAGAAGAAGAAGAAGAACAACAAATACTTGTCTGTCTTCTTGCCAGTCCTGTCCCATTCACCAACTTGCAAGGGGGAGATATAACCAAACCATAATTCATTTATTACAGGAACATTGCTGGCTGATCCATAGACACAATTAATAAATAAACAGGATATGTGGAGTTTTTCAGCAGAACTATTGTGTGCCATGTAGGGCTGTGCATCTTCACTGGTCTCACGATTCGATTCGATTACGATTATCCTGTCAACGATTCGATTCGGTTCGATATCCCGGTGCATCACGGTGCATCACGATTCATACCAATGCGTTGCATCCTCAATTTTCTATATTACTGCACATGGCTTATTTTTCATCAATGCATACATGCAGTAAATACATATGAACTCTCTTTTTATTATTTAGAAAGTGCTTCAGAAATCAATAACATAAATGTCTTGACATTCATTTATAAACCAAAATAAATGAATTGTATAGGTCTAGCCTCCGTGTGTGAAGTTGTTCCATCCTCAAAAACAAAAAGCTAATGCTTCTGCAGTCTAGCTGCAGCTTCTAGCCACGGTCTTCTGTTAAGAAAGGACACTGAATGTCCTGAATGTGGCATGACACACAGGACTTGAGTCTGAACACAGCAGACAACAGGAGTATTTACAACAGCATATACAAACAAAAATACTGCATGTGGGTGCACACTCACATTCTCTGTTTTACTGTTACATAAATCCCATGAATGTATGAGATTAAATTAGCTTCATTATATCTCAGTGATTAAGTGAATAATAAAGTTTCTATCGGGTCACTATCAGCCTGTCACTCATTATTTTCAGGGAGGGGGCGGGGCTTGGAGGAACGGAGAGGAGACGGTGATCGCGGAAGCTTTTTTCCTCCTGCCTTCACAAACTTTACACACGTATATATCGTCTGCAAATTGCTAGAGGACATTCATACTTTGCAATCCAAGACTTAATTAAATCCACCAAAAACCTGACATGATTGTAACGCGATTATTTTTGAAAAACATACATCCCTGTCACACACTCCGTGTCGCTGCGGCTCAGAGACACGGAGTGATTGAGAGCGGGTCCTTCTGCTGTTGGTTCTGGACTGGTGTTCTTGTGTTGGTGGATAAAGCAGACTGCTCCGTGTTGCTGTGCCGCTGTCACGTCTGTTCCCTGATCTCTGCGTCAGCGACCGATTTGATATTAAAGTGACAGAAAAAACGTTGCCGAGGCCGGAAAATCAGGAAGCAACGTTACTACTCTATAACCGATTATCTTCCGTCACTGCATCGAGACCGAATCGTCCACGGCCGCATCGCAATGCATCGTAGAAACGATTATTTTCAACACCCCTAGTGCCATGGTCCTTTTTTGGAAGGTCAGGTGCATCTCAAGGTGAGGTTCAGCTGGGTACCATGTTTGGGCCCATGAAGATCTCAAATTCAGATGCAAGAACACCAATACTTGAAGAACACCAGACTTTACAGTGCCAACACACATTGGAGTAATCTAAACCCTATCTGGACTCAGTCAGGGTATATCAACCAATAACATCAGCCGTAATGAGACCAAGGGAATAGCAACAAGGAGCGATTCCCATTGGCAATGTTCCAGTGTATATTTAGTCATCCATCCCAGTGAGTATTTCATGGGCAGCATTATAACCCTCACTGTTTATATTGTGTGTGAGAGAGAGAGGAAGTACCATACTCATGCATATCTGTCTGTGTGTATTCACATGAGGGAATGTAATCCTAATCAGTTGCTCTTTTCCTTCTTCCCTTTATTCCTCTACATCATTCTCCCCATCCCGCTCTCAATTTCATTCTCTACTTTTTCCTAAGAAACAATTGCCATAACATCGTTTTAAACTAATTAAGCACTGAATTTCAGTGGATGGGCTGAGAAACCCCCCCAGAGGGAATTCAAACACAGCATGGAAGTTTTTAAATGGTTATTGGATGTCACATTTCAGTCAAAATCTACTTTACCTTCTTAAAGTCGAGGGTGCAAAGTTTGGCCTTCTCCCCAAATTGCCATTTACACTGTGTATCGGCATCGTAGAGCTCGCCAGGCAACTTCTCAGGGTATCGATACTCCTTGATTGCTCTGGGTTCATCTGATAAGCACAAGGCCTGGGCGGAACTGGAGGAGGAGAGGAGAATAAAATAAGCAGTCATGGAAAAGTTGGGGTAATTTTGGTCAGTGTGGACAGGAAAGGAAAGTATGGGAAAAATATAAAGCGGATTTCATCATTACTCTGATATACAACATCTGTGCAAACACAAACAGTCATTCACCCACATGATTAAGAGCTAAATGTAAGGTAGCTGATACTTAAAGTTCCATGCTGTGCACATTTCACAACAGGGAGCATCAATGCGTGAAGCTCCATTGTTTATCACTATGGAGAGTGCTGACAAGTATTGCCATGGTAACAAAAAAAGTTGCCAAACTTAAAACTTGAGAGTAAGGGTTTTAAAGCATCACAGGCTCAATTATGACATGTCAGACATAAAAAATCCCTGCCCATATTGCTCAAATCCTAATACCAGCAGGGGTTTCCAATGTTACGTGATATCACTGGTATACGGAGATGGTTTACAGTTTATACACTGCAGTTTGGGGAATATACTGTAATACAACAATATTGTGGAAAGGCATGAAAAGGCAACATATCTTGGACACTTTCATAGTGCTAGTGAGTGGTCATGATTGCTTTAGCAGATTACAAGTGTGTGTGTGTGTGTGTGTGTGTGTGTGTGTGTGTGTGTGTGTGTGTGTGTGTGTGTGTGTGTGTGTGTGTGTGTGTGTGTGAGACATATTCAATTTCTTTATGGGTCCTATGGGTCTATACAAAACAATGGCGATTATACAAGTGCAACATTCTGATATTCTACATTATACACTTAATAATGTCTCTGTAAAATACATTATATTTACAGTGCACATATCTGCAGCCCCCAAAGTAAGGTCCATGGGAGAGCATGCATTCAGGCAAACACTACATGCTCCATGTAGCTCGGAGCAGATTGCTGTCAGAGAAGCAGCAGCTTTTTGTAAAGTGTCCACTCTGAAAGGTTGGATCAAAATGTGTTAACAACATTTAGCACTTTAAGCCATGATAATCATCAGCTGGTTATAATAAAAAATAGTTACAAATTATATAAACAAGAAAAGCAACTATTCCCTGAAGGTATCCTATCCTATCGTTTTAGGCCAAGCAATGTGACTCATAGCCCTCACATAAAATGGCAAACAGTTTTTTTTACAGCTCTGTTTTGGTTCAGATTTTGTTCAAAAGCAAGATATGACGTTTTTAATCTGTGAATTTTAGAGATCACAGATGAACACTGCTAAACTGACCACTTAAGAGCTCAAACTTGCAAGAGACATACAAGACAAAAGCTGAACAAAAACACAGAGATATCTCCACAGAATTTGGCCATGATGTGACCAATGGGCCAAAATGTGTCCTCTGTGGCATGACTGACCCTGGGAAAAGAAATGGGACCTCAAGAGAATCTTCTAACTGTTATGCATCACTGACTTTCTGATGGGATTCAATGGTGCTCACAAAACAAAAACAACTTCAAGTGGCTTTGAAGGGGATTTTGCTTCCCCTGCCATGAGAGTTGTCCATCCATTTTAAGTATGACAAAGAGGCAGCGATAAAGACTCTGACTATACATACAACATTGGCCCAGTCCTCTCTGCCATAGCTGACTGAGGAGAGGCAGACTTAAAGTGAGTGTGATGTAAACTCCTCCTCCATTGCAGATTAAGGTAGAGACATTAGAGAGTCTCAGTTAACTCAACAAGACACATTTAGCCACATACATTTCAATATCATAACATTCTGTTGATTGCAATTAGGAAAACGCACAGCATTTCAGTATTTTCTTTTCTTTTATCATTCAGGGATTGCACAGGAAGAGGACCCCTGGTTGTGTCAGTGGTGCAGAGATCCCCTCCACGTGGCCTCAGGGGTTGATGGGAGTTTAATATAAGGCTGACAGGTCTAACAAGGGTGAGGTCACCGCAGCTCTAATAACTCAGCGAGGAAATACACTGTCTGTCTCCACCACTCTGAGAGGGGAGACCTGACAGTTCAGTTAACACACTGGTAAATTTAGTTGCGGGCACTGGTTCTAAACTATCTAGTTTCAAGCACACACTCACATGCACAGACACATAGTAACATGGCCAGACACATGGACGCTATGTCTGTGTAGCTTGTTTTCCTCACTTGGATGAGCAGGTTGAATGCAGGGAAATGCATTTATTGCACAAACACACACTTACAAGACTTTGTCCCTCAAACAGGTTTACTCTCATGTACGCAGACACATAAAACATACAGTATGAAGTCTGTAAAACAACACCTCCTGGAGAAAAGCAGCACCACATATCACTGTGTTGCTATGTCAGCTATATATTCCAGACTCCCATATATACAGCCTGCTTGTCCTTCCTTTTCAAAAGTAAAGCAAGTCCTGTAATAGTTTTAACATAAGTGCAGTTTTTCCCTTGCCACTCTTTGAATAAGAGCAGTGTTTGTAACTGATATGTCCGCTGCAGACATGTTTTTTCTACAACACATGTTCATCTTTCAGGAACACATGTTAAATAATATCAACACAATGCAAATTAAAAGTGGCTAGTTGCTAGGGGGGACTATTGGTTTAATAATTTTCTTTTAATGATTTGGCCTAATGTCTTTGTTGCATGAGCACTTAAGATAGGCTGGCATGACGATAACTCATTACATTAATGTGCCATACAGTATGTAAGTGATGGAGATCTTATGAGTGATACCCATGCATGTAATGATTAACAATAAATGCTTCTTGAAATATTTTTATATTCTTCAAGCACTACAATAAAAGCATAGCAGTAATAGAATAATGTCTGCTTACTTGAGGAAGCGGCTGAGGTACTGGCGGCTGCACGCAGACCATGAGAAGATACCATTGTGCCCAGCTAATGTTGGAGACATTATGTTGCCTTCGGACTTCTTGCAAACGTTCCCTTCACCATCATGGACCATTCCAAAACTGGGGAGTGGAAAAAAGGTGCAAATTATTTGTGTGTACAAATGAAAATGCTTCATGAAATACATAAACATTTTCAATATTATTGAATCAAACCGTAAAAGACAGTTGGCCAAACCAAGTTAAGGTGTAGCAACAATGTGTAAGCACAACATTGCATTACTATGGTTTTTTTTACACACAGAGATAAAAAAACTTAAAATACATAAAATGTTCGACTGCAATGTAAATTGTAAGCAATGCATGGCACAGGATTATCTTCAGGTGGGGTTAAACAATTCCATAACAATTGTTGAACATTCGATATTCTGCCTGGTTCTTTTTTCACTTTGTTTGTTTTTAAGCTGTTGGGAGAGGGAGACAAAGTGGAGTAGTACTAAACAAACCAAGGACATTGTGGTTTACGCCTTAAATTACCAGCACTTCTTTGTAAACATGCACTCGTGAGAGGGATAGAAAACTCTTACTTGTGTCCAGATTCGTGAGCAATGGTGAATGCTAGGCCCAGGCCTGTGTCCTCATTAATGGTACAGCTCCGGTACTTGCTGCACATCCCACTTATTGGAGCAAAACCTGCAAAACCAGAGACACAATTAGATAAACTTATTTCAAGATGAATTGTAATGTTCTGGACTAACTCCAGAAATGTGTTGCTCCAACAAGATTCTCTCAAATGGGAAGCACAAAGCACACGCACGCACATACACGCACATACACACACATACACGGCACCCTTGGCTCTGTATCACAAAGTAATACCCAACGGGGCCTCCCTTAATGTTTTTGTCTCAGTGAGAGTTTAGCCTTATGTTTTGTTATTTTATGGCTCAAAGTCATTCTCCAGAAAGCGTAAACCCCCTAAAGTTATGTTCTCATGTACCTACATTGCCAATGTGAATAATGACATTAAACACAAGCATGCAGATTGACTGTGAGAACTGCTATTTACTTTGTTTGTGTCAGGAAAGAGGTCGATCATTGATATTTTGAATTATGGAGAAAAACATTGAGGGAAGGGGCTGTAACTGTAATGCAAATAAACTGAGTTATACTGACTGGTAGCTGGAATGGTCAATTTGCCTTGCACCTTTGGGAGAACTAACTATTTTTTGAATGTACACACATAGAAAGACACACAGACCTTTGAACTGGGCTTTCATAGCAATGATTAGAGCTAATGCTAGCCTCACTTTGACACTTTGAAGTCAAAACACAAGTTTGGGGTTTGAAGCCGGTGTGTGCTTCACATTATGTGTATGTGCTTGTGTGTGTTTCTCTGGGACACACAATGGACGTTTTTTCTCAAAGTGAGGAAGACAACAATGTGTTCGCATTGTCATTATTACAAACAAGCTGTTGTTAGTTTGTTAGATGGTTAACACTCAATGAGTGTGTTTGTGTTCAAAGTAGCTGTGTCTGGTCTGTACAGTTAATAGCTAAAGGGCACTTTTTCAAATTATTTAAGTGAAAACATTATTAGCATTAGTCTTATGTACTGACTTTATGGTTAATATTCCTCTGGTCTTGCATTTATCCAGATATAAATGTGTTTGTGAATCAGATTTGACCTTTCAATATTGCTTTTTATGGTCATAACAGTAATATGTTCTTGTCTTGTGCTGTAAAACATATAGGTTTTCACCTCAGTATATACAGTATAGTGGTTGATACTGTGGAGTTTAAAACATCTGAAAGCTGCAGTTTTTTTGAACATCTGGTTTAGCTTATATGACACTAGGTGTGACACTGTGTGACAGAGGACAGGGACAACTTCCCAGAGAAGGACAGACAGCAAGTGCAAATGGCATACTTCTAAAAAGACCAAGGAACAAAAGCAGAATAGGGACATATAGCATATATGTGACTTTGTTAAGATAGTCACAACCAACCCTTGTCATTTTAGCATTTAAATCAGTAATACCCTTTTAGGCATTTTGTAACTACAGAATCTACTTCTAAATGTTGAGGTATGAAGCCTACCAAGAGTGTCACAGGGTTCATTCTTCCAAGAGCAGATGTCGAGTCCCGTGAGGAGGATGGCGTGGTCGTGGTGTCGGCCCTCCCTGCCTCCCAGGGTGGACTGCCAGTGGCAGAAGCTGTTCAGTGTGTGGTCTGCATGGTGGTTGATCACCAAGCCATCCTGTGAGATAAGGAGATAAGAGGAAGCAAAAAGAGAGACACTGTTGCATTATGGTTGAATCTGAGAGCATGTTAGTCTTCTTCATTAAAAATGAGAAACATGTCAAAGAGAAGGCAATGTGATTACATTCATTGATATTTTTTATGCCAGATTATTGCCTGCTTTATAAATTCAATTACCAAACTCTTTTGAGATCTAGGAAGATTTGAGAGAAGACACTTATCAGATAAGAGTTTCTGCTACAAAGACAAACATCTGTGACCTTATTGCCATTTTTCACATTCCTCCCGCTGATAATTTGCTCTTAAGTTAGATAAAATCTATTAACAACACAGGTGGATGGAAACTAGAATCCCTTCTCCTGCCCTGCTTGACTATTTGTCTTTGACCCTGCCCCACCTGTTTCTCTCTGCTTCTCTCCCTCTCCTTTCTTTTCTCTTGCACTCACGCTGTCTTTCTTTCCATCTCCCGCTCTGAGAGAATTTCCCTCCTATATCGGGCAAAGATCCAAGGAAATGCACATCCTATAATTAACCACTGTAAAAGTCCTTAGTAGTTGGGACGACCCCGGGAAAATATCTGAGAGACAAAGTGATCTGGACCTTCAGGCATAAAAACAAATAAACAAAGAAACCATTTTTTGCAGTTTTTTGTGCTTTGCATTCCTTTCGTGTCTGAAGCTCCAACATGAACACAGCTAACACAGAGAGAAACACACTGTTATTAGTGTTTTTGAAGTCCCTTTAACTGGATACATACAAATCCTTTCATGTGAGAATCTTTTTTTCCAATCTGCAAAACCATTTAAAAATGCAGCAATGCAATTCAGTGATTCCTTATTGACATATTAAGGTATTCACCTGACTAGCATGCATTGTGATGCTTACCTGGTCTTCGTCCAAAAGCACAAGGCCAACGATCACTATGTTGATGTTCCCCCCAATTGTACCATCTTTGAAGAGACTGGAAACCTAGGAGGCAGGTACAAATACATTATTACATATTATTAACACAATAGTCTGATAAAACTCTTTCATCCATCTATTGCATCATGAAAGTCAGAAAGATCACTTTTGCAGCTTTTTATCAAAATATTAACTGTATATATATAACTGTTAAAATACCATGGCCATGACCTTATGATGACTTTTAATTGGCACTTACTAGCATCCTATTTCACTTGTCCATGTATCTTTAAAGATGTTTAACTTACAACTACTTCAAAAAGTAGCCTACTGTACATGAGTCGTCGTATAGCTCAGTTGGAAGAGATGGTTCCCTAGCGGAGGACCAGGGTTCGAATCTGGCCCAGGACCATTTGACATATATCATCCCTTCAACACTGTCACTACAATAAAGGTACGAGTGACCC
Organism: Pseudochaenichthys georgianus; assembly: GCF_902827115.2. NCBI lineage: Eukaryota > Metazoa > Chordata > Actinopteri > Perciformes > Channichthyidae > Pseudochaenichthys > Pseudochaenichthys georgianus. Next base: position 20,168,264 of record NC_047518.2, read on the forward strand.
AAACAATTCTGGGCTAAAAATAACTACAGACATTTTTATCAATTTCATCAAGGTTATTGTCAACATATTAAGTCCTGAAATTGATACTTTTGTTCTGATGACCAATAAGTGCACCACTTAGACACATGCAATAGAGACATCTGTGTCAAGTGCATAAGACAACACACATTCCTGTAGAAAAAAAACACACACATCTCTTTTGATGGTATCGCTATGACAGCCATAACTGCTGTTTTCAATTGAGCTTCTTGTACTAAAACGGATATCTGACCATTAATCATAACACTTTGGGCTTGAAGGTAGACTCCTGATCCTTTGCGCTTGTTCGCTCTCTATCTTTCTCCCTGTGAATACCTCAGGTGCCACTAGCTAAGCCCTTTCCCCCCCTTCAGGAACACTCTCATTCGTTCCTTATGTTCCTGATGTTTGGTCTTCCACTGCGCTGACGCATGAGAAGACACATGGCTGTGGTTTGTTACCAAATTCAGGCAGAACTCAGAGGTCAAAGAGGCAATCAAAACCACTTACTTAAACTAAACTCTCATGCTACACTGCTGTTTGACAGAGCTCCACATTTGTAAAATTCAACACATAGATGAAATCACTTTGTTTTCATTGCCTTATAGAAACAATCACCAGTTTCCATAGAGCTTCAGTGTTGTGTGCTATATCATGTACGGTGTGTTACATTTGTAATCAACGCTTTTGAAGTCTTTCCACTCTGCTGCGAAGAAAACATAAATCCATGCAAAGGCTGGAAAGGCACATCATATTGAATTTTTCACAAATATTAAATAACCTTTAAAGACCCATGAGAGCTGACAGGTGGGGTAGGGGGATGGGTGTTTTCTGTGAAACTCCATACTACAGTTAGGTGACTCCTCTGAGGCGAGCCATTACTGCTCCAGCTTGGTTTCTACTAGAGGGAACTGTGTTTTCAAAATAGACGGATTATCTTTGGATTTGTCAATCACTCATTAAGTAGCCAAACAAGCGTGACGGAATTTGCTTTCAGATCAGCTGAGAAGGATGGGTGGACACTTTGAGCGTCATGGCAATGATCTCACTGAGATATCACTTTCATGTTTTTATATGTGCTTCTCATAAGGGAGAGTGGAAGTCACTACACTCTAAGATATGGCAAACTTGAAATCTCTTTATGCATTGCTTCCACATAATTTTACGCCAATGTCTTAACATGCTAAATAATGACAATGTTGAAGACAGACCAACTAAAACCGTTATTTAATCCAGTCATCAAGATGTTTGATACTTGGATATATGCAAGAGTCTTCTTTTTTGTGTAAAGATTGCATTTTGTAAAGAAGACATGAGGTATATAGTAGAAAAAACACATCTTATATTACATTTGTTATTTATAAACATAAGATTAAGTCCACCATGCAAGCATCTCTGCATGCTGTACTCGTTGAATACTAGCTAAATGCTAAAATCAGCAGGCAAATAATCTCACGGAAATATTACACCGCCAATATAGTTTAAACTTTAAATTCATGATGTGTAACATTGTACATACAATTATGTTTCCCTCACCATATTGAGCACAGTGAGAACATATATGGTAATGTTCTCGTGGCCGTGGTTGTCCATCATTTTCTTGTCCACCACCACCAGCGTCTCCACATTGAGCTTCTCATTACCCTTGTTCTTCATTAGCACTGCTCTTTTGCTCCTCGGGGTGAAGTTGTACTCATCTGGAAGGGTGAAGACATCCTCTTCTGGAGGCTTGGGCATGTCTGAATAGAACAGAATAAAGGATAAATGGAGTGAACTTATTAACCTTTTTTTGAACAAAAGACAGGGTGTGGAAACTTAAGAAGAAACTGAAAGGTTTTGTTGGAGAAAAGAAAACATGGCTTCAGAATGTTGAAGAAACAAACATATGTACAGTTTGGTGAGTTGTAAGTGATTGATGAAAGAAAAAACAATAGTGCATATAATAGCAAGTTAATAGCAATAATTGCGTCCATTAAAAAAATATACAACCCTTCCTTCCCACAGCATATGTTGTGCAATATTTGAAATAAACCTATAGCCACTAGCCAAATTGCATGTGAGTGTTAACCAGTGTTTCTGGAAAGTAGCTGATAAACATTGTGGATGATTAACTATAGTCTTTCTTTCAATAACTGATGTCATGTTTAAACTGTAAACGGAGATGTTTTTCTGATGTTGACTCTGGCAGTTTGAGTGTTATGCTACCACTAAGTAAAGTGTGAAACCACAGAATGGCTGTGCATTAGCAACAGCTAGAGCAAGTCACATTTTCTAATGTGCAATTTGAAAGTCGTAATTGACATTCATTATGAAAAGCAAATCCATTTGGCTGTCAGTGTAGTCATCAAACAGATCTTTGAGCAATTTCATATAATGTGGACATAACACTATACTATGTAATGATGGACAAGGGCCAATTCTTGATTCATTATGATGGTAAATGAATGTATTGACCTTTATCCGTTTTAATCTAATTTGCAAATGTAGTAATAAAGGTACATTTGGATGGGGCCCAACATTATGTCAGTGTGTCAAAGATAAGATAAGCATTTTAACTGTAAAGTAAAGCTGTATTAAAAGGAAAATGTTTTTAATCACATGCATTTAAAATGGTGGCATATTGGTACAACTTATCAGTGCTTTAAGTAAAATGTGACTTAAACAAACACACTTAGAGTTATCCTAACGTCAAATGACCCCATCAACCCTGTGTTTAACTCTCCTTTTGAAGCTGGGTTGGATTTGGGAAACATGTCTCACATCCATACTCACTTCTACACTTTGACATGAGGTCATACAAGTCAAAGCAAAGCGCAGCCTAAAACTATTTTAGCTTGTGAGATTATCGCCTCAAATCTTCACCTCTGTTTCCAGGTTATCAAAACCTTCACTGCCTGGCTATGATAAACTAAAAAGGCTAGAACGTTTGCTTACATAGCAGAGAGCAGGTGAGCAACCACGGTGCCTTTTTGACTGAAACATGGCACAGGTGTTCAGTGATGTCATCCTATGGTTATGTAAACACCAGAGTGTTTTCGCAGGCGACAGACAGCTGGGTTCTGCAGGGAAATGGTGGTGGTACCAGTCCAATCCCTGCCTATGCTTTCTTTCAAATGACCCCTGTGACACCGGCAATGTTAACTGATCCTGGGTTGATTCCATGAGAGCAAACATTTGTCACAGTGTAAAGTGAGTATAAAACATTTCCCTTAACCTTTCCCAGGTCATGTCAGTAATGTCATGTCAATACAGATTGAGATAATCTTCTTAAGAGGAAGCATTTGTCACCATGTGAAATACAACCTGCTTTCTAGCATCAGGATCTATTATAGAATAAATGTATCAAAGATGTTGGTTTGCTGTTGTGTTCAAAGGTTACATAATGTTCTCAGTTATAAAATTAAGTGATGAGTAAAAAATGTGGTTAGCTCTGGAAGAGTAGCATTGCCGGTTTTATAAACCAATCTCTGGTTAAGTTAAAAACACAAATCTTGTTTTCTCTCTTTAACACAACAGGGGTTAATACTGAGTGTGTTGCTTTGAATGTGTAGATATATTATTATATTGGAAGTAATGGCAATAACATTCTTATCGCAACATACGTATATATGGTGTGTGTTATTTGTTGTGACTCGACAGATATGTTAGGTTTATTTATGTTTTTATTTTGAAAGTAATTTTTCCTGTCATTTCAGATCCCACAGTTCCTGCCTTTGTGTGTTTCCCACACGTGAGATTGCTTGGCCCTGCCCTGATTGTTTTCACCTGTGCCCATCCCCCTCACCTATATATATAGCCCTGGTGTTTCTTTGTTCCTTTGTCAGTTCGTTATGTTTCATGTCGTGAGCACCCAGGCCTTTTGACTCCTGATACGTACCTTGTGATTTAGACCTTTTGTCAAGTGAGTTTTTGGGTTGCTGTACAACTTTGTTTTGGCTTTTTATCTACTTTCTATTTTTTGTGAAAGTACGATTTAGTTTGTGATTTAAAGAACATTCTATTTTTGGACATCTGTCTCCGAATCCTGCTTTTGGGTCCTGCGTCCTGTATCTCGGTTCATAACAGTACGAACTGACCAAAATATGGACCCAGCGGATTCAGAGACGGTGAAGATAGCTCTGTGAGCTCAAGGAACAAGACTACACCAGCATGAGGAGCAGCTGGGCGCCATCAACCTGGGGGTGAGGGAACTGACCGGCCTTCAGGAAAATGTTCAAGCCTCCGTCAATACTCAGATGAATCACCTTGCCGAACAGCTACACCGTGTCCTCGCTCACCTGGAAGCTGGTTCATCCCCTCAGCACCCTGCTGTTGCTCACACACCTTTTGTTCCAGCTGACCATGTGCCACTCCATGCTCCACCGCTTCGTCTGGCATCTCCAGAGCGATTCTCCGGAGATTCCGGTGACTGCCGCCCTTTCATTGTTCATTGTGATCTCCATTATAAATATAACCCTGCTGCATTCCCCACTGATCACTCCAAAGTGGCCTTCATGGTGAGCCACTTAACGGGGGGAGCAGCGGCCTGGGCTACGTCCGAATGGGCGAGAGATTCATCTACCTGTAATTCGCTGGATGTATTTACAGACACTCTCACCAACGTGTTTAATCGCACGGCTCCTGGAAGGGAGGCAGCCAGAGCACTGATGCAGATTAAGCAGAGCCAGCGCAGAGTATCGGACTATGCCATTGAGTTCAGGACCCTTGCAGCAGATAGTGGCTGGAATTCTGCAGCACTGCTCGACTCCTTTTTGTCTGGTCTTTCGGATTCCATTAAAGACCAGTTGATACCTTTGGACCTCCCAGAAGACTTGGATTCTGTCATTGCACTGGCAGTTCGAATAGACAATAGACTGGCGGAAAGACAAAAAGAAAGGTTCAAGAGTGTGGCACGTCTGCCTCGACACCAAGGGGACACACCAAGCCATCGTCCCGCCTGGAGACCTCCTACCGATATTCCTCCTGAGAGAAGAGTGCTCCCTAGAGTCTCAGAGGAGCCCATGCAGTTGGGTCGGGCTAAGTTGACTCCGGAGGAACGTCTTCGGCGCATTCAGGAGGGCAGGTGTTTTTACTGTGGGGAGCAGGGGCACCTCCTGGCTTCATGTACAGCAAAAGATCGGGCTCATCAGGGACGAGGAGGACCCTGGTGAGCCGACTGTCATCTGGATTCCCTCCTCGTACCTTGACACAGGTACAAGTAAAAATAGACAGACATGTTTTAACTCAGGGGGTTCTCATAGACTCTGGTGCGGATGGAAGTTTAATGGAATGGGGGTTGGCCAAGAAGTGGAACTGTGGGTTAATTCCTTTGACGCAACCGTTAAAGTCCTCTGCTCTGGATGGTCGGTTATTGTTTACCGTTACCCACTGTACTATGCCCATTAAAGTAACTGTAAATGCAACACATACTGAACACATGACTTTCCATTTATTTGACTCTGCTCAGCATCCACTTATTCTTGGTTACCCATGGTTAGTCAAGCACAACCCACACATAGACTGGAGATCTGGGAGAGTTAAGGGATGGGGAGAGGACTGCAAGCATTTCTGTTTGAGAGACAATAAGACTGATGACAACACTCCCCATGCTAGAAGGATTGCATGTACAGAAATGACTGAGGCTATCCAAGTACAGGAGCAAGATTTCCCTGACAAGTCCAAGGTGCCCAGTTGCTATTGGGACCTAAAGGAGGTTTTTAGTAAAGCCCGAGCCACTGCCCTGCCACCACATAGGCCTATTGACTGTGCAATAAACTTGGTACCTGGCTCCCCAATTCCCAAGGGTCGCCTCTACTCTCTTTCCGGACCCGAAAGGGAGGCTATGAACAATTATATTGAGACCTCCTTGCAGGCCGGACTCATTCGCCCTTCCTCGTCACCAGTGGGAGCGGGCTTCTTTTTTGTAGACAAAAAGGATCACTCCGTCCCTGTATAGACTACAGCCCTCTGAACGCAATCACCATCAAAAACAGGTACCCTCTCCCACTCATCTCCTCCGCCTTTGAACTTTTGCAAGACGCCAACATTTTCACCAAACTGGATTTAAGGAATGCTTATCATTTGGTGAGAATCAGGGAGGGGGTCGAATGGAAGACTGGATTTAACACACCTAGTGGACACTATGAGTACCTAGTGATGCCTTTTGGCTTGACAAACGCACCGGCAGTGTTTCAGGCCCTCATAAATGAGGTGTTGGGGGACTTCCTGAATAAGTTTCTGTTTGTATATCTTGATGACATTTAGATTTTTTCTCCTGACAACATAACCCACCAGCAGCATGTCCGTCAAGTCCTCGACCGCCTGCTACAGAACCAACTTTATGTTAAAGCAGAGAAGTGCGAGTTCCATGTCCAAACCACATCGTTCCTGGGTTTCATCATTGCCCCCGGTCAACTAAAGATGGACCCTGCCAAGGTCAGTGCCGTGGCCAGTTCCTGTCAACAGGAAAAAACTACAGCAGTTTCTGGGGTTTGCACATTTTTATAGACGTTTCATCAGAAATGTCAGTTCTATTGCTTCCCCACTACATGTACTTACCTCTCCTCATGTCCCGTTTGAATGGAACTCCAAAGCTGCCAACGCTTTTCAAGCTCTAAAGGAGATGTTCACCTCTGCTCCCATCCTCACCATAACAGATCCACTTTGACAGTTCGTGGTAGAGGTGGATGCCTCTAACCTCGGTGTGGGGGCAGTTCTCTCTCAGCGGGCTGCAAAGGATAATAAGCTCCATCCCAGCGCTTTTCTTCTTCTTTTCCCGTAAATTGTCCTCAGCGGAAAGGAACTACGACGTGGGCAATCGTGAACTACTGGCAGTGAAACAAGCCTTGGAGGAGTGGAGACATTGGCTAGAGGGGGCTGCTCAGCCGTTCCTGGTATGGACAGACCATAAGAACCTCGAATACATGAAAAAGGCTAAGAGACTGAATTCACGCCAGGCTAGATGGACACTTTTCAGTCGTTTTGATTTTATCTTGTCATTTAGACCTGGCTCCCAGAACACCAAGCCAGATGCCTTGTCCCGTCTGTTTGACCCTGAGCCTGCTGCCAAGGAACCAGAACCCATCCTACCACTGAACCGTGTGGTAGGAGCGGTAACTATAGGTTACTTACGTAACCCCAGTTCTCAGAGTAACATGAAGTGAGATGTCTCACTATGGGATGCGCCTCATCGCGGAGCAAACAGAAGCATCAATCTCATTACGCCAATCCTGATTGGCCGGTGATTCTTGACGTCAACGTCAGGGGAAATCACCCCCTATAAGTAGCCTGCGCCACGACGCATGCGTCATTCAAAATAAGCACCTCTTCTCGCTTCACCGTAGCAAGGAGGGCCGTCTGGTGAGACATCTCACTTCATGTTACTCTGAGACTGGGGTTACGTAAGTAACCTATAGTTCTCATTCATAACACTCCGTTCGATGTCTCACTATGGGATATTGTAGCTCCCGTATTGCCAGACGAGCTTATCTCGAAGATCACCGATCAACCAGAATTTAACAGGTGGAGTCCCGACTCAACAAGGTGCCCAGCACTGCTCGGGCCACGCTTGGAGCGGAGACGTCCAGCCTGTAAAAGCAGACAACAGTGAGCGGCGAAGACCCGCTTGCCGCTGCACAGATGTCTTGGATGGGAGACATCCTGGACAGAGCCCAGGATGCAGCCAGACCCTGATTTGAAAGAGCTCGCGGACCCGAAGGTGCCTGCAAACTCTGACTCACAAGGGTCTCAAAGCAATAGCCTCCACACGACAGTGGGAGAACTGTTGCTTAGTAACCGGCTTGCCCCCCTTTAAGGGTTAGCCCAGGACACCAGGAGTTGGTCATTATGACAAACACCCCTGATCTGTCCATACAGGTGCGTAAGCACAAACTGGACACAGCAAATCCCGCTGCTGTTCCCCGTAGGGACCCAGCGGCTGAGGAAATGTCACAATATCCATTGGGTACATGTACAGACAGTGTCTGAAAACATTACTGGCTCGCCTGGCGGAAGTCAGGGTCAGTAACCGCACTATGTTAGAGAGACCTGGTGTCGGAATCTCTCGCACTCTGAATAGTGTTAACACCCTATGAGGGAGTCTCACTATATTCAGGTTGTACCACCCACGGGCCAGGCCCATAAGGCCAAGCGCTCTGGGTGTGGGTGAAAAATCTCACCCCCCACCTGGCACAGTATGCCCCTGTGTAGTGGGAGCTGCCATGGCTGCCCGCACAGCAGCTGATAAATCTCCGCCAGCCAGTACATAGCTGGCCAGTGCGGAGCTATCAGAATAAGTGTGTGGCGTTGTTCCCTCACTCTTGCCAGAGTCTGGGGAATCAAAGCCAAGGGTGGGAACGCGTACAGAAGGCCCGAAGGCCAAACGTGTGCGAGTGCGTCCACGCCTAACGGTGCGTTTAGGTCGCGCATCAAAAAGAACAGCTGACACTGAGCATTTTCTCTTGATGCGAACAAATCCACCGTGGCTCTGCCATAACGCACCCACAGCTGGCTCACAATCCTTGGATGTAAAGTCCAGTCTGCATAAAGTGGTGTACCTCTGGACAGCAGATCTGCCCCGAGGTTCGACACACATTACATTACATTGCATTTAGCTGACGCTTTTATCCAAAGCGACTTACAATAAGTACATTCGACCAGGAGACACAACCTTGAAGAAAACAGAATCATATAAGAACATCAGGTTTCAAAGAGCCAATCGTTTCAAGTGCTACTCAACTGGCTTTAGATAAGCCAGTCCTTTATTAGTATATAAGTGCTCTGTTAGCAGTTCTTTGTTAGTCATTCTATCGCTCGAAGTGGAGTCGAAAGAGATGAGTTTTCAGTCTGCGCCGGAAGGTGTGTAAGCTTTCTGCGGTCCTGGTTTCAATGGGGAGCTCATTCCACCATTTTGGAGCGAGGATAGCAAATCCACGTGTTTTTGCTGATGGGAACTTGGGTCCCCCTCGCAGCGAGGGTGCAGCGAGTCGTTTGGCTGATGCAGAGCGAAGTGCACGTGCTGGGGTATACGGTTTAACCATGTCCTGGATGTAGGAAGGGCCAGATCCATTCGCAGCATGGTACGCAAGTACCAGTGTCTTGAAGTGGATTCTAGCAGTTACCGGAAGCCAGTGAAGGGAGCGGAGGAGCGGCGTGGTGTGGGAGAATTTTGGAAGGTTGAAGACCAGACGAGCCGCTGCATTCTGGATGAGCTGCAGAGGTCGGATGGCACATGCAGGTAGACCAGCCAGGAGGGAGTTGCAGTAGTCTAGGCGTGAGGTGACGAGAGCCTGGACCAGAACCTGCGTCGCTTTCTGGGTCAGCTGGGGACGTATCTTCCTGACACACCCGGTACGTGCGTCGCTCTCAGGGAGAGGAGACGCCCGCTGCTCCATAGGATCAGTTTGCGTGCCAGCATGTGTAACTGGAGAGAACGCAAACCCCCCTGGCGGTTTATATACGATATTGTTGTCGTATTGTCTGTCCTCACGAGGACATGTCGACTGATGTAAACCAATCATCTTGTCGCACGAGACGCAGCAGAGATGTGTGAGTGAGCATTCTGAATTTATATCTCTTCTGTTCAGAACCCTCAAATCCAGTATTGGCCGGATTCCGTTCTCTCCTCGTTTGGGGACGAGGAAGTACTTGGAATAAAAACCACTCTGACTCTGCTCGGCAGGTACAACAGATATAGCTCTCTTTTCTAGAAGTGAGAGGATCTCTCTCTCTAGAATATGGGCTGACTCTCCTCGGGCTTGTGAATACAAAATGCCCGAGAAACGAGGGGGGGTGACAGCGAATTGGAGCCTGTAACCCCGTGTTACTGTCTTGAAAACCCAAGCAGATGTTGCGAGCATCTTCCACTGTGTGCTCCTTAGAGCCAGCGGAGATGTCACCTCTCTTGCCCTCTGAGACTCTGTTTGTTGTGTCATGGGGCCCTCTAGTGTCTGAACACGGTGGTACCCCATTTCAACCGTCCCCACCGTTACTGCGCCCGCACGTGGCGGTGGCTTCACGGACCCGTCAATAATCCGTCCTTTGAGAGATGCCGTAGCTGCTCTTGAAAGGGAAAGGATTGACGGGCCGCTCTTTACAGCTCTAGCCGGCACTGCATGTGCACGTGGCGGTAGTGCCCTTAAAGCCCCAACCGGCACTGCGCATGCGCATGGCGGTGGTGCCTTCACATACCCGTTTATTATCCGGGCCGTAGCTGCTCTCAGAAGGGGATTTATGGTTAACGGACTGTTTATTGTCTTTCTTTTCATTTCTTTTGAAATGGTTTATTTAAACAATAATGATGTGACATGTGTTTTGTGCGGACTTGAGGATGGCGTTGAGGCATCTCTCGAGGCAGCGGGAACACAATTCGAGCCGGAGAAGGAACTTCCAGCTCTGTCACAGAGGGGAGAAGGAGGGGCTGTCATGCCGCTCGCTTCTTCCTCCTTGATTGCTGGCCGAAATTCTGGGTTGGCTGCGCCTGGGCTGCGGCCGGGACCGGAGATTTTCTAGACCAACTCGCCCTCGTCTCCTGCCTGGGCTGGGGACTCGGGGCGGACTGCGACCTCTGCTGATCTGGTACTCTAGATCCAGCAGGGTTCGGAGCAGCTTGGGCGAAGGGTCACTGTTGCGGAGGCAGCGGCTGGACCCTTCGAGGGAGACAGAGGTGGAGGGCCTCGTCTTCCTTCTTTTTCGACTCGCACCTCCTCTGCATGGAAGCGAGAGCGGAGCCGAAAATTCCCTCGGGAACGATGGGCATATCCAGCACATCTTCTTTTTCCCGGTCTGGGAGGTTGGTGAGGTTGAGCCATCTAGCTCTTTCCTGCACCACCATGATCCCCATCACTTTGCCCGTGGCCTGGACGGCGCAGCGTTGGACACGGAGACAAATGTCTGTGACCGCTGCTATCTCGTCCAGAGTGGCCGGTCCAGAATCGCTCGACAGATCCTCACAGAGCTCCGCTTGGTACGCGGTTAGCATCGAGGAAACGTTCAGAGCTCTGGCGGACAATGCTGTAGCCTTGTAGGCCCGTTCCGTCATGGTCGACTGGAATCGGTCTATTTTTGCTGGCAGTGTGGGGTTCCTGCTCGGTGACGGGCCCATCCTCTGTAGGAGGTGGGCTGCCACCAGCGGTTCCATAGGCGGTATGTGGAGCAGGCCGAGCCTCTCCATACCGTCACAGTCAAGGGAGGAGGCACCCTGGATTGGGGCCTTGTTGCTAAAGGGCCGGTCTCTCCACGAGACCGACACCTCATCCAACATCTCCGAAAGACCGGGAGGAGTTGCCTCTTCGTCCTCGTTGTTTGGAAAAACAGTTTTCCTTCATAACGGGACCTGGAGGTCTCCTTGGCCACTTCGGGCCATGGGATGTCTAGTCTGGCCGCAGCACGTTGACACACGGCTTGTAGGTCCATGCTGAGACAGGGCGAAGCTGGTGTGCTATCGCCCGAGAGAGCAGCCATCGCTCCAGGCTTTGCAGCCTGAGCTGGTGACATGAAGACGTCGTCTTCCTGCTCGTCCGAATCAGACAGGAGGAACTCAGAGGCATCCTCTTCGTCCTCCATGTAATTTAATTCCAGGACATCCTCCGCGGGTGAAACCATGGTGAGGTCCAGCCGGGAGCCCCAGCTTGGTATAGCGTGGGGTCCCGTTCCCGCGTCCTTTGCCGCCACCGGGGCCCGGCCTGATATGGCGCGGGAAACCGGTTCCGCGGCTGCCGCGGTTCATGGGCCCCAGGCCGTGAAGGCGAGGGGCTCAGTCTCTGCGGCGGACGCCCCCGTGTCTTGGTTGCCAGCCGGCCAACCAGTGGACATGAGGGGATCCTGTCCCGACAGGCTAGCTTGTCGTGCTAACCGTCAGCGAAGGCTCTTCATGGTGAGGCGGGCACAATGCCCGCACGAGCCGGGGTCGTCGATAGCCTCCTGGGCGTGTTCCAGCCCGAGGCAGGACGAGCAGACCTGGTGTGAGTCTGTGCCTGCTATCTTCAACCCGCAGTCGCAGAACCGAGCCTTCGAGTCCCTGACTCCTCTGGTGTGAGGGAGAGAGGCGTCCATGGAGAGGACCCGCTCTTAACAGGTATGTCGAAAAAAGTGTCCCAAACTGTCCTTTATCCGGAGAAAAAGGTAGTGTGGGTCTTTTCCTCTCAAAGAATATTACCTGGTGTGGCAATATTCTTTTTTAAATCCTTTTATCCTCCGGGGAAGAAAAAAGAATAAGAAACGTCCTCGCTACCGTGGTGTCGGCAGTGAGGGAAAAAAAAGCACAAGCTAGCAACTGGTGTGTTGCTAACTTGCAAGTCAAAATCTTACCTTACTTCCAGAGGAAGAAATCGGCGAGGTTGACTATGGTACTTCTTCTGAAAGAGAATAGGGTAGCCGGCTAACGCCCGTCGACCGAAAATTAGCTTGGGTTCAGTCTGTGGACTGTTAAGCTAGCCCGGCTACCGTTCGAGATGTGCTCTGAAGCGAGAAGAGGTGTTTTAATGACGCATGCGTCGTGGCGCAGGCTACTTATAGGGGGTGATTTCCCCTGACGTTGACGTCAAGAATCACCGGCCAATCAGGATTGGCGTAATGAGATTGATGCTTCTGTTTGCTCCGCGATGAGGCGCATCCCATAGTGAGACATCGAACGGAGTGTTATGAATGAGAACTTGGCAGATAGAAGAAGAGGTGCAGCAAGCAAATGTTGAGTGCCCAGCACCTAGTGAGTGTCCGCCTAATAGGCTGTTTGTTACAGTGCCCTTACGCTCCAAGATCATTCACTGGGCTCACACGTCCTTGCTCACTTGTCATCCTGGGATTAGAGGAACCATGTTCGCACTTAAGCAGCGTTTCTGGTGGCCGTCCATGGCTAAAGATGTTGGTGAATATGTGAATGCCTGTCCTGTTTGTGCTCGTAGCAAGACCTCTTCCATGCCTCGGGCTGGGTTGCTGCAGCCGTTGCCCATTCCCCAACGGCCCTGGTCTGACATATCCATGGACTTTGTTACTGGACTCCCGGTGTCTCAAGGCAATACCACTGTACTAACAGTGGTAGATCGTTTTTCGAAAATGACACATTTTATTCCATTGACCAAGCTACTCTCGGCCAAGGAAACGGCGGAAATTATGATGGTCAATGTGTTCCGGATACATGGATTACCCAGGGATATTGTGTCAGACCGGGGCCCACAGTTTGTTTCCAAGTTCTGGAAGGAGTTCTGCAGTCTCATTGGAGCCACCGCTAGCTTCTCCTCTGGGTATCACCCCCAGTCCAACGGACAAACGGAGAGATTAAATCAAGTGTTGGAGACATGTCTGAGGTGCTTGGTGGCTCAGAATCCCTCATCGTGGAGCAAGCATCTAACCTGGGTGGAATACGCCCACAATTCTCTGCCCACCTCTGCCACTGGTATGACTCCCTTCCAGTGCATCTTTGGCTACCAACCACCCGTGTTTGCTGAGACTGAAAAGGAGGTCTTGGTCCCGTCTGCACATGCCCTGGTCAGACGTTGCCATCGCATCTGGGCGGCTGCCCGTCGAACCCTTCTAAGGAGTTCTTCTTCAATGAAAAGGGGGGCTGACCGACACCGCCGGCCAGCTCCAGTGTACCAGCCTGGGCAGAAGGTGTGGTTGTCCACGAAAGATCTACCCCTCCATGTCGCTTCAAGAAAATTAGCCCCCAGGTTTGTTGGTCCCTTTCCAATAACGAAGATTGTGAACCCTGTGTCTGTGCGCCTGCGACTCCCCAGATCCCTGCGGGTCCACCCTCCATTCCACGTTGGGAAGATCAAGCCTGTCAAGGAAAGCAGTTTGGTGCCCGCAACTAAACCTCCGCCACCCCCCAGAATGGTTGATGGTGGCCTTGTTTATACAGTCAAGAAACTGCTGGCAGTCCGGAGAAGGGGACGTGGCAGGCAGTTCCTCGTTGACTGGAAAGGCTATGGAGCAGAGAATAGGATGTGGATCCCGTCTCGCTACGTTGTGGATCAGGAGTTGATCAGGAATTTCGACAGGCAACATCCTAATCTGCCTGGGCCGTCAGGAGACGTCCCTAGAGGGGGGGGTAATGTTGTGACTCGACAGATATGTTAGGTTTAGTTATGTTTTTATTTTGAAGGTAATTTTTCCTGTCATTTCAGATCCCACAGTTCCTGCCTTTGTGTGTTTCCCACACGTGAGATTGCTTGGCCCTGCCCTGATTGTTTTCACCTGTGCCCATCCCCCTCACTATATATATAGCCCTGGTGTTTCTTTGTTCCTTTGTCAGTTCGTTATGTTTCATGCCGTGAGCACCCAGGCCTCCTTTTGACTCCTGATACGTACCTTGTGATTTAGACCTTTTGTCAAGTGAGTTTTTGGGTTGCTGGACAACTTTGTTTTGGCTTTTTATCTACTTTCTATTTTTTGTGAAAGTACGATTTAGTTTGTGATTAAAGAACATTCTATTTTTGGACATCTGTCTCCGAATCCTGCTTTTGGGTCCTGCGTCCTGTGTCCTGTATCTCGGTTCATAACATTATTCCCTCACACCAACTAACCACAAAGTCAGAAGTATGACCAATAGCATATTTAAACACAAATGTCAACAAATACAATTATTATCAAATGTCAATCTTTTTGACAGTTTTTTCTCATTACCACAGTATGTGATAATTTCTTCAAAATGTGGCTTAAGTTCAAACCACTAATTTGGTTACATCTTGAAATTGAACAATATTTTGACAATGCCTTAATGCAATGTGAGATGTATGTCCATGTGGGAACATTCTTTAAGTGTCAAATGTTAACCACTTCCATTGGAGGGATTGGAAAGGGCAAATGTGACTACATCACATTTTTTTGTGTTTAAGCAAGGTTTGTGTTTTACTTCTCTCAATAATTGCACACACTAATTTCATTATGTAAATAAAAAGCTTAAGAAATGTGCATTACTTAAACTCTGTCAGCAAGTTTACTTTATATATGCATGAAAGGCAGTTGCAACATGTGGATTAGAAGAAATTGCCCTTACATACATTTCTTCCGTCTCCCGCAGAAGTGTTGCCTGTTCTTCTCCCCATGTCTGTAGTCACTGTGATGATGCTCCATTTGGTCTCCGTCACTGATGTCACTTTGCTGATCATCATGGACCGGGTTGTAGGTGGGGTCTGTCTGTGAGTTTGTGGATCTCTTGGTGACAAAGTGTGATTTGTGATAAGTTGAGTCTGGGGATCTCTTCTGTAGCACCCGAGGGTCATGACCTCTGTGCTCTGTTCGATCACTCTTGTAGAGGATGTGTGGCTGGTGACTGGAGGGTGCAGTAAAGTTCTCTCTCTGGACGAGGCTGCGGGAAACGGGTCTCAGGAAGTAGTCTGCATCCTTTGTTCTGATCAAACCTGACTAGAGGCAAAACAGAAAGTGCTATTAGCTTTACAGCACCCTTGGGAAAAATAAAACATGCTCTATTTTGCAAAAATGTATAATTCTTGACTCTCATTTGTAAACCTTTTCCCTCAGCCTTTATTCGAGTAGCTACACTTGTGTCATAAAATATTTACAAGTCACTTGTAGAGTATAGGGCTGTTGTCCAACAATAATCCACTATTCAAAAAATAGCCTATAGAGCTGCAGTCATATATTTCAAACAAACAATAAAATACCAATATGTCTATCAGCAATTAGTCAAGAATTGACTCTAGGGTCACTGCAAACCTGACCGCCCTAAACCACGGCGAGGTTCAATTAATGGAAGTGTTTCTTCATGCTTAACATCTGGTTTGCTTTTCAGGGTCAGATGCTATCTCAGCTAA
This sequence comes from Pseudochaenichthys georgianus, assembly GCF_902827115.2. NCBI lineage: Eukaryota > Metazoa > Chordata > Actinopteri > Perciformes > Channichthyidae > Pseudochaenichthys > Pseudochaenichthys georgianus. Next base: position 20,184,031 of record NC_047518.2, read on the forward strand.
ATCTAAATAGGACCAGGAGTTTCAAACTAAAGAGTTGGTGTGAGGAAAGGCGGTTGCATCTCTCTTGTAAACAAAGCATATGCTTATGAGTTAAAGGTTCAGGTATGCCTTACTTTCATTTTCATGGGTTGTAAATCAAACAAAAAATAGTCTTTATAGTATTGTCTGAATATAATCTATAATATGTAAAAAAAAACTTTAATTATTGAACATTATAAATACTTTTTACACTATGAAACTGCTGTTATGTAGGGCCCCACTTTAAGTACCAGAGCCTTATGCTTTACATTTTAGGGGGAAGGTTATGTGAAAGCCAAGAATAAAAGGTTCGGCAAAATATTTTTTCAGTTGACCTTCACACTCTTTCTCTGTCTCTGTCCCAAAGAGACAGAGATATTTTCATATTCCATTTTGAATAAACTTCCATCAACAACATCCGATTCAGACACTTTCTCTTGCTCTCTGCCTCTTTCTTTGTCTCTCTCAGTCTCTCCAAACACAGACCACATCTGTGTTGACAGTCAACTGGCACAGCGTGTTTGGACTGTAACTGCTCTTGGCAGAAATAGTAGTTTCCCTTAAATATGTTTAATTGACTAACCCTTTTTTTTTTTACTGTGAGTAGAGTGTGAGGTCCTTGGCTGACAGAAACGGGCTGACACAGAGGCTGTGGCTTGCCCAGAGTGAGCGTGCATACGCGCGCGCGCGTGTGTGTGTGTGTGTGTGTGTGTGTGTGTGGGACAAAAAAGGGTCAACATTAAACCTGGGAGGACAGAGATTACAAATATGCAACATAATGTATGCCTGTGTAGTGTCTTTATTGGGATAAGTCAATCTTGCAGAAGCAGAACTCTATCGTTGAAGTGTTTTATGTTGCTATAATCATCACCACAATTGATTTTCCCCATTTCATCATCACTTACTACCTCTGGCCTCTCTCCGCCATCCTTTCAACCACATATCAGGAAACCAGTGGAACGGAGTCCTTGGAAAATTAGGCACGGAAGAAAATGATGAACTCCAGGAATACAAGCCAAGACAGATGTGAAAGCTGTGACCACAGTGGCTGTGGAGTTTACAGCTTTCATCACAGAGTGTGGTTAGGAAAATACTGATGCATTTTTATGTTGTTTTTTTTATATTCATGGTCAACTTTGTATAATCTAAGTACGCATGACTTTAGAAGTGCAAGGATTTTATAACATGTCAAATAAAGGCTAACATGTGAAGAAGACTGCTGTTGACTTATATTCCTTTACCACAAGCTACAGGAGGGCAGTTGTTGTTTACAGGTGTTTCTGCATCAGATAATGATAATTTCCCACTGTGCAGAAACTGGTATTTGACGGTCAGATAATAAGCCTGAACAGTGGTGCAAAAATATATTTCGAGACATATTTACAGTTGCAAACACACTCTCTGGCCCAGTACTTATTGAGATGATTACAATCTTTTAGGCCCCTTAAAAAACAATAAAAAACATATTGTGAAGTCCTGTCTCATCAGCAACCTACCAGCACTAGTTCTATTCTTTGTTGTTTCTCCATGACCACGTTGCAACCAATTCACAACTTGACAGTGATCTACACTCAGAAGAGAGGGGCCTGCTAATGCATTACCACCTTCTACTGTAGCTTTTTTTTCTACCGGGAACTCCAGCCTGGATCGTTGGCTTCAATCACAAGTGACAACCTGTGCATGATCCTTTCATCCGAATATTACTTGTCCCAGTGTTGTGTAATCACAGGCAATTGTCATAATTTGGTTCAAAGTCACAATGAGGCCTGAACTGAGCTGCTGTCAACCTTGATGTGTGGGTGCTATGGGGGTGTTAAGCCATTAGTGTGGAAATGGGCGCAATGTGATAATTAAATTAATTTTTTGTCATGAGGGGTTATTTTTGGTCAGCTCATTCCAAAAGTTGATGGGAAAGATAAAGAAGAGGAAATCCATGAAGGAAAGAGACCTACACCTGCAGCACGTGGACTGGACTGTTTAGTTCAAAGGGTAGTCTGGAATTGTCAGGGCCGTCTGGCTGACATTCAGTCTTCACAATAATTATGTATTTATTCTGAATAGGTTAAGAGCTGTTGTACTTACAGTAGGCCTATTTTCAATCACCATACTGCCATCTCCATTCTAACTTATGTGGTTGGAAATGTCCAAATGTGGCTTTGCTTCAGTGTTGTTTATATCTGCAGGCAGCACTGAATATACAGAGCAGTATGCAGATATGTATACATGTATTCATATGTACACGACTTATCACACTTCCTCTTGTTTTCTCTCATATACTTCTACTGTCAGACGGAAAGAGCAATGCTCTTGAATTGAATTATTTCTTTATATCTTTGTCCTGTGCCAAATAAAGTCAATCCAGATGTGTCTGTTTAAATATTTAACTTTTGTTTTGATTTATTTTGATGGCACACACCAGGGAACTTTTACAGATAATCCAGCCTGTCCTCCTCCAAAAAATGACCAAATAATGATTGTTCAGCAGCTTATTACGACCTATAGTCACGTCTTAAAGTTTAGCACCTCTAGTGGTCGTGTAAGAAACAACAATTTGCGGCAATTGCAAACGCTCCGGAGGGTCGTATATCACAAATAACCCTCTCTGGAAAATCCTAAATTGTAGAATAGTTTGGCTATTAAAATGCTTTTTTATTAGCGTTCTAGCGAGAAGTGTATATTGTACTTTTAGAATCCAGGTCCAGTGGATGTTAGATATTGTAACTACGCAAGGAACAAAACTTGAAGTTGTTGCCTGTTACAAACACCTTGGTATCTGGCTTGATGATTGTCTCTCTTTTAAACTTCATGTCAATAACCTGCTTAAAAAACTGAGGGTTAGGCTAGGTTTCTTTTTCAGAAACAAGTCCTGTTTCTCGCTTGAGGCCAGGAAAAGGCTAGTCACTGTGACCTTTTTACCTGTGCTGGACTATGGGGATCTGGTCTATATGAATGCACCTGCCAATTACCTGAGCAAATTGGATGCTGCGTATCACAGTGCTCTGAGAGTGAGTGTCACAAATTGTAAAGCGCTTACACATCACTGTACACTGTATACCAAGGCAGGTTTACCATCACTCTCTGTACGGAGGCTCAGTCACTGGTACACTTTTATTTATAAAGCTATGTTGGGCAAACTCCCGTATTACATCTGTTCTCTGGTAAAGCAGAAAGTTGCGGGCAGCTATTGTCTGAGATCGCAGGATGTGGTCTTGTTAGATGTGCCAAGAGTGAGGACTGTCTTAGGTAAGACGGCTTTTATGTGCGCAGCTCCACTTGCTTGGAACAGCCTACAGTCCAAATTGAAATTGAGCAATTTTATTTCTCTGAATGTTTTTAAGGCACGTCTGCACGAGATGCTTTCTGACACTACGGGTGTTTGTAAGTGTTGGTGAATATGTAAATATGATGTCCTTGATTGTTTGTTTTTATGTTGTTTTTATGTTTCATGTGGAACTAAATTGATGCAGGTCTCCCTTGTAAAAGAGATCCATGATCTCAAGGGACCTATCTGTCTAAATAAAGGTTTGAAATGAATGAATGTGTAGGATCTATAGTTTGATAGGTATTACGAAGATGATTTGAGGTTTCGCCAAGAGAATGTGTATATACTACGTCTTTCCCCAATTATTTCTAATAACGGCAGCGTCCATGTAAAGTTGGCGCCAACCCTCACGGGGTGAAAACAGTATTTCTGGTCTCGAAGTTTTCATAATAAAACCGGGAGTATTCCCTTCACTGTCAAATGATTTCACAGTGATATCTGCCGTACTCTTCCACTAAAAAACATCAGTTTATCCTTGTTAATTACACAACATTTAAATTGTGTACAATGCTTATGTGTTTTTAACCTTCGATACGGAGAAACAAATAGTTTTTGGGGAGTTTAGGATGGCCGAAGACACTACATTACCCATAACCCTCAGCTATCGTTTGGGACTAAAACATCCGCTTTGCTTGACAAACCCCGTGATTAGTCCTCAAGCTCTGTGATTGGATGTTGGAGTGGCAGTGCGCCAAGGTTACGCAGAGCTTCAAATAGCTCTTTGAAATGGAATGAGACCACGGCAGACTATCCAAAACTGGATTTGAACGGGTCCAACCCCACCCCCACCCCCCAGAACTACACATGCTGGCTAATTGTGTTTCGCAACATGTTTCTATGGCACGTCTCTACTGGGAATTGTAGTTTTAAAAGACGTTTTCGTATGTCCCATAATTAGAAGTTGCCAGTATTAAACTGTGTACACCCCTGGAGGTTTAGGGGATAGGAAACACTCACATTTAAAACATATAATTAATACATGGGTGAAAATTGCTTGTGTCCATAATGGGCAGCATTAATATACCCACATGACAGCTAAGGTCAGAAGAGCTTTATTTAATAGCTGGTCTTATGTCTGTGACCCCTCCTGTTGTTAATTGATAAGCCTGAAACATGCACTTGTCAAGGTTCAGAGGCAAATTTAGCAAATATGGCAGTAGCCATCGATCATCTTAAGATAAGATAAGATAAGATAAGATATACTTTATTGATCCCAAGTTGGGAAATGTTTTTGTTACAGCAGCATGTACAACATTCAATTTATTGTTACTTTGTAATTCTACTCCACTACAATTCAGAGGTTAACCTGGTACTCCACTACATTTATTTTAGTTACTTTACAGATTCTGATTAATGATGTGAAATATACAACCCTTAAAGCAGACTTTAGTTACACCTGAGTAAAATTCAGGGAAGGTGATTGTCAAGTGCCAAAATAAACTATGCAATATATTAGACGTTAAGTACTTTGTCAAGCTTAATATTTATCTCTAGATACCCCCAACGTTTTTTTCTTATTCAAAAGAAGACCTTAACATAAAGTATTCTTTAATGTTTAAATAAAGCCTTATTAGTTTGTCTGTTTTGCACATCCTCTTTAATATCTTTGGACGTCCTCCACTAGCTGTTTTATTGTAGAGATCACTACAGTATCTTCTTGATATTTTCTATTCTATATTTCTATCATTGACCTTTTACTTACCCCCTATTTTCTATGTAGGCTACTCTTAATATTTAAATGTTTTCATCAGTGGCGTCATCTGGCCTGGGCATTCGGAGCTAGCCCCGGACAATTCTCCCTCAATAATATAATATGTTAACCGTGCTTTACCTGAACCTCATCATGACACTAGAGAGGACGGCAGGTTTGTAATTTCCCGTGTTCAGTGAATGCAACAGAGGCAAGACAACCAGAGAGTTGAATGGAAATAAACATCTGTCTTATTGGCTGACGGGTACCTATCCTGTGAGCTGTGACAATGTTTAAACTGTTAGTCGGACTCAGAGTTTTTGAAGATGGACATAAGAAAATAAAAATAAAAAGCTAGTCAGAGATATTAAATAAACACTTTGTCATACAATCTAAATGTAATGTTTTTCAGCGTTACCGGGTGATTTCAAAGAAAGCTCTCTGGAAAATGTTGACTTACTGTTCGACATGAAGCTAGAAGCTACCTTACAGTACACAGTTGATCCTGAGTCCTGTCAGTTAAAGTGTTTCATAGTTAGCTTTGCTAAGTATCAACCTAGCACTGAAATATATGGATGTTATGTGACAGTATTTCTGAGAAAAAGTCAGCTGAAATGGTGGCATAGTTGCCACTGCTCTACGTGTCGACAGCATTTTGAACGTATTTGCAGCAGTAAATGTGGCTGTTTGGCCACTGACGTTGCCATGACAACACCTGAATTTAAATGTGCAACCTCTTTTTGTGACAGATTTGTGCATGAAATTATAATTCTTCTGAATGATATTCCTATTGACAGCTAGTTTCTATGTGAACATTATGAGATGAACAGCCAGAGAGAATAAATGAAAAATTGATATGAAATACTATGTGACAGTAAAACAAGAATACAGTTTAAAAGGGGAGTGATTTGTAAAAAAATAAGAAAAAGAAAATCTGTTTACAGTTCTGTTTCATATGGGTGTTGATGAGAGATGTATCCATAGATCTCTTAATTTTGCTCTCAAAGTGCACCAGATTGATGCTTTTAACTTCAATAAAAATCTCCCCCCGGACCCCCCTAGAGGATGTTAGGTCCACCCACCACATATAAAAAATAGCACTTTACCCCTGCTTACACCTATATGCCATGAGCTGATTATCGGGCATTCATTGTAAGAGTCGCGAGTGTAATGTGTACAGTATGTGCGTGTGGGGAGTGTTGCAGTATTCCACTGTAGCTGCGGTTTTTATCAAATAAAACATATTCAATACAAAAATTCAATAACGTGCTTTAACCACTAGGCAGTGCGGGTTAAAAAACTGTCAAGTTTACAGTGTTAACACAATAAATTATACTTTAAGAAGACAAATAAGACACAGCATACAATGCCATAATAACTTTGTATTATTAGTGTAGTATTAAGAAAGCACTGCGTAAAGCGAGAGCAGCCTACTACTCTTCATTAATAGATGAGAATAAGAATAATGCAAGATTTCTTTTCAGCACTGTAGCCAGGCTGACAGGGAGCCATAGCTCGATTGAGCCTTCTATTCCCATAGCACTCAGTAGTAATGATTTTATGTGCTTTTTTAACGATACAATTGTTACTCTTAGAAACAAAATTAATGACCTCTTGCCTTTGACCAGTATAGTGTTATCAACAGCTCCCGGAAACGTAAGTTCTAATATTACACTAGATAGTAAACTAGAATGCTTTTCAGCCATAAACCTTGAACAATTAAATTCAATGATTCTCTCTTCTAAACCATCAACGTGTATCTTAGACCCAATTCCAACTAAGCTGTTGAAGGAAGTTTTTCCATTAATTAGCACTTCTTTATTAAATATTATGAATATGTCTTTATTATCAGGCTATGTTCCACCATCATTCAAAGTAGCAGTGATAAAACCGCTTCTTAAAAAGCACAACCTCGATCCAGAGGTTTCAGCCAACTATAGACCTATTTCTAATCTTCCGTTCCTCTCAAAAATTCTTGAGAAAGCAGTCGCAAAACAGTTGTGTGATTACTTAAAAAACAATGATTTATTTGAACACATCATAGCACAGAGACAGCTCTGGTTAAAGTCACAAATGACATTCTAATAGCCTCTGACAAGGGACTTGTCTCTATTCTTGTCTTGCTTGATCTCAGTGCTGCATTTGATACTATCGATCATGATATATTATTGCAAAGACTAGAGCACTTAGTTGGCATACAGGGAACTGCTTTAGGCTGGTTTAGGTCCTATCTATCTGAATGCTCTCAGTTTGTACGTGTCAACGATGAATCTTCCACGCAAACCAAAGTTAGCCATGGAGTGCCACAGGGTTCAGTGCTCGGACCTATTTTGTTCACAATATATATGCTTCCGTTAGGCAATATTATAAGGAATCATTCTGTAAATGTTCATTGTTATGCGGATGATACTCAACTATATTTATCAATCAAGCCTGATGAAATTAATCATCTAAATAAAATTCAAGACTGCCTCAAGGACTTAAAAACGTGGATGACCTTAAACTTTTTGATGTTAAACACGACCAAAACCGAAGTTATTGTACTTGGCCCGAAGAATCTACGAAACAAATTATCTAAAGATATACTATGGATGGCATTAATTTGGCCTCCAGTGAGACTGTAAGGAATCTTGGTGTTATATTTGATCAGGATTTATCCTTTAACGTCCACATAAAATCAATTTCAAGGACCGCCTACTTCCATCTACGTAACATTGCAAAAATCAGGCATATCTTGCCTCAAAACGATGCAGAGAAACTAGTCCATGCATTTGTTACTTCAAGGCTGGATTATTGTAACTCCTTATTATTAGAGTGTACCAAGAAGTCAGTCAAGTCACTTCAGCTGAATCAAAATGCTGCAGCTCGTGTACTAACCAGAGTTAGGAAAAGTGACCACATTACTCCTGTTCTGGCTGCCTTACACTGGCTCCCTATAGAACACAGGATAGAATTTAAAATTCTTCTTCTCGCCTACAAAGCCCTTAATGGGCAGGCGCCATCTTACCTTAAAGAACTCATTATACCCTACTGTCCTACTAGGGCAGTGTTTCTCAAACTTTTTCATACCAAGGACCACTTAACCAATAAAAAAACACTCGCGGACCACCTAACTCCACAAATATCCAAAATCACATCGTTTTTCTAGAACAGATTACAAATCGCCTGAAAATGGTACAAACAAGTGGAAACATGTGTGATGAAGGTGTTGCGCTGGGCTATATCATACAATTAAAAGTGAAACGTAACCTCGCTCCATTGCGGAGATATTCCCGCGAGAGTGCGTACAACTTTAATTTATTAATTTATTTAAAATGTGAAATTGTACCAATATACTCACGGACCACTAGGGGGCGCTCACGGACCACCAGTGGTCCGCGGACCACACTTTGAGTAGCACTAGGGCATTGCGTTCCAAGAATGCAGGGTTGTTGGTTGTTCCTAGAGTCTCTAAAATTACAATGGGAGCCAGAGCCTTTTCTTATCAAGCTCCACATTTGTGGAATCAGCTTCCAGTTTGTGTTCGGGCGGCAGACACCCTATCCGTTTTTAAGAGTGCGCTTAAGACCTTCCTTTTTGATAAAGCTTATAGTTAGGGCTGATTAGATTCAGCCCCTAGTTTTGCTGATATAGGCTTAGTTTGTCGGGGGACATCTTACTTCTTCCTTCTCTCTGTCTATACCTGTGTACTCTCATGTTCCGATTAACCCAGCTTCCCCAAATGTATTTCTTTTTGGTGTCTATATACGCCGGGATCCGGAGTCATGGATGATCCTGCAGTCCTGTGTCCTGGATCGCGAGCCCTGGATCGCGAGTCGTGGCTGTGGTCCTGGATCATCGGTCCTGGATGGATATCCTCGTGGATTCAACTTCCTATTATACACACATGCATTTCCAAACATTTGGACTACCTATGTTGCAAATGTATTATCTTTTCAATTTACACACGGCATCTATTGCACGTCTGTCCGTCCTGGGAGAGGGATCCCTCCTCTGTTGCTCTCCCTGAGGTTTCTCCCATTTTTCCCTTTAAACTGTGGGTTTTCTTCGGAAGTTTTTCCTTGTACGATGTGAGGGTCTAAGGACAGAGGGTGTCGTATTGTCATACTGATATTCTGTACACACTGTGAAGTCCACTGAGACAAATGTAACATTTGTGATATTGGGCTATATAAATAAACATTGATTGATTGATTGATTGATTGATTGATTGATCATCACCTTGGTCCCATCACATACTCTGGGAAGAGAATATTTACTGTGCTTGAAAACTGGTATCCCATCATCATGTGAGGTTGACTTTGTGACCTGGAGAACATTTCAGCTGCAACATTAGCTAGTTGATAAGCTTGGGATATGAGATATTTTTGTAGCCATTTGTGGTGCTATTGTATCCATTATTTTTGACCCAACATTTCTACAGGCATGGCAGAATATGGCACTATTTTTACATTCATATTCTAGCCATTGTCTATTTTTATACCACGAGCTGCAAAATGACCGCCTTACCCCACTATACAGGCGGGTACTTGTTTAGATATACCTGCAGTGGCGTTTTTATATGTACAAAAGTGGTGGGGCACAAAAAACTATAGGTTACTTACGTAACCACAGGACTCAGAGTAACATGAAGTGAGATGTCTCACTATGGGATGCGCCTCATCGCGGAGCAAACGGAAGCATCAATCTCATTACGCCAATCCTGATTGGCTGGTGATCTTGACGTCAACGTCAGGGAATCACCCCCTATAAGTAGCTTGCGCCACGACGCATGCGTCTTGAGTGACAGATGTTTCATGTCAGCTCCTTCCAGGGGTTCAAATGGGGTCATTCTGAGCCCATTTAAAACCACTGCCAAGTCCCATAAGGGCACCAGCGACCTAGAGACAGGGAGGAGCCTGCGAGCTCCCTTCATAAAACGGCAGACCAAAGGATGTTGGCTTAGTTTGTCGGGGGACATCTTACTTCTTCCTTCTCTCTGTCTATACCTGTGTACTCTCATGTTCCGATTAACCCAGCTTCCCCAAATGTCTTTCTTTTTGGTGTCTATATACGCTGGGATCCGGAGTCATGGATGATCCTGCGGTCCTGCATCGCGAGCCCTGGATCTTGAGTCGTGGCTGTGGTCCTGGATCATAGGTCCTGGATGGATATCCTTGTGGATTCATCTTCCTATTATACACACATTCATTTCCAAACATTTCGACTACCTATCTTGCAAATGTATTATCTTTTCAATTTACACACGGCATCTATTGCACGTCTGTCCATCATGGGAGAGGGATCCCTCCTCTGTTGCTCTCCCTGAGGTTTCTCCCATTTTTCCCTTTAAACTGTGGGTTTTCTCCGGAAGTTGTTCCTTGTACGATGTGAGGGTCTAAGGACAGAGGGTGTCGTATTGTCATACTGATGTTCTGTACAAACTGTGAAGTCCACTGAGACAAATGTAACATTTGTGATATTGGGCTATATAATAAACATTAATTGATTGATTGATTATGTATGTATAACATCTGAAGATGTGTAGTTTTATTCATGTTTTCACATAATTGTACAGGATATTGCTATATTATTTCATATATTGTAGTTATACACATTCATATCTGAGGTATATCCGTCATTTAATGGTAAGCTATTGAAATTCTGATTCCATAGATGTGTCTTCCATCACCCAAAACCCCTGACTATTCTCTCAACTCAGTATTTACATTCTTTAATTCAAAGAAAATCTGTAATATATTTAAAAACTTTTTTTTTAAATGTTTTCGGATTTCACATGGCATAAACACCATATCCCAACGTGCATTGCGGCTAAAACATCCAATCACCGAGCTTCAACGATAGCTGAGGATTATAGGTAGATCAAAACCTTTGAAAAAAGAAATGTGTCTCAGAATCGAAAGGGAAAAACCTATGGGAAAAACACAAAAGCTGTGTACACAATTCAAACCAATTAATGTTGTGTAATTAACAAGGATAAACTGATGTGTTTTAGTGGATGAGTACGGCAGATATCACTGTTAAAGCATTTGACATTGAGGGGAATACGGTTTTATTATGAAAACTTCGAGACAGGAAATACGGTTTTCACCCGGTGAGGGTTGACGCTAACTTTACATAGGGGGAAAGACATACACGTTCTCCTGGCGAGACCTCAAATAATCTTCGTAATATCTATCAAACTATAGATCCTACACATCCACTGGACGTGGATTCTAAAAGTACAATATACACTTCTCGCTAGAAATCTAATCAAAAAGCATTTTAATGGCCAAACTATTCTACAATTTAGGATTTTCCAGAGAGGGTTAATTGCTGCAAATTGTTGTTTCTTACACGACCACTAGAGGTGCTAAACTTTAAAACGTGACTATAGGTTGTAATAAGCTGCTGAACAATCAACCTTGTTGAGATAATCATAACTGCTATGTGTTACGATCTCAGGCACTTAGGATGTTGGACCCAATTGCAGACAGGGAGACAGAGGTAAAGTATTGTAAGATACTTTATTTTTCCATGACTGGCAAAAATGAACAAAAAGGTAACCACCAAAACTCTAGTCGAGATGACAAAAAACAGAGAACAAAAAATGAATGCGCTCACGCAGTGAGGAATCAAAAACTTTTCATGAGTACCAAGAGCATAGACCTTACCATGACAATAGACAAGACGAACTGACACTGAACACTGGGAGACAGGGGAATTTAAACACAGGGTAACTAGACACAGGTGGGAACAATCAGGGGCGGGGCTGACACTGATGAGCACAGGAGACACACAAGGAGTGACAGGTGAAAACACTCAGAAACTTAGACACACCAGGGAAACTAACGACAGACATGAAAACACAGGGAAAAGAGACCAGACAATATACAGGGAGGAAAACATGACAAGGAGAACGGAAAAACACCCACACCTAGACATAGAAACGTGACATGACATAATAATCCTGACACTATGTTATTATTATGTCTTTATTGAACAAGGACCATGCATAATAATACATTAATCTCAAAGAGAGAAATGTTGCTACATTATGGCTAAAAGCTAATTTCCATCTGCAGTCCCTGGGTAGTGTACTGCACTGTATGTACAACATACCCCGCAGATAATTTTTGTAGGAAGTATTTAGCCTGTAAATTATTTTACAGACTTTAAGCTTGGCGTCAAACAAAACAACATGCATCCGCTTCTTCCTCATACTATGTGTAAGCCACTCACTATGTTGGGAGATTAGGTCAACTACTGCCTTACCTAAATAGCCAAAGTCATCAGATTACACACTGCGCTCTACGAGGTGCAAATAGCAGTCATAAAATGCTGAAACACTACTTGGGAGGGCACAAACAGCTGGACTCTTTAGAGTCAGACGCATCCAGACAAGCAGCGACAGGAAAGAGGGGGTGGGTAGGAGAACGGAACTGAGGGGGGAAGTACTCAATGCATTACAAGGTGCACCTGACCGTGTGTAGTATACAGTTCTCACTTAATTCTGTCCAAGCTGCTCTTGAAGACCAAACGAGACCATAAACCTACTGCTACTTTTTATTTTAAGCTGTACCTTCATCATCTATTGGCGAGCACATTACGCCAACTGGACTTATATCAACTTAAAAACAACAGATGTTCCAAACTGACCTAAACCCTGTCTCTGAGACATGTGCACATAAATCATTCCCTAATGTACTTTGTCTGAATGAGAAAACCAAGAACGATGCTTGCAAATGATAAAACATGTAAGAAATCCTTTAAGATTGTCTACTTGAGCTTACTCTATGTTTAAAAAATGGATTATAGTAACCTGGCAAGACCACACTGCCTGCTTTTCAAAGCATCATCACATCAATAGACCATGCTCATATATTCTTGGAAATCCCGAAGGTGGGACGTGTGTGAAACATTCTAGTATTACGACTACTACTAGGCCTGAGGCAAGAAACACACCCGTCCTTTTACAAGAGGAAAACACATGACCTCCTATTGATTTGTAGTGGGAGGTTATTTAGTATTACCCTTTGCTACAAAAGAGAGGTGCACATTAGAAGTCTAAGTAAAATTAGACTTGACAAAGAGGTAGGCTATGTTAAGCTCTGAGATAATTAGGAGGATAAAATGGATAGATATACGGCTTGAGGTTGCTTAAAGCAAGCATGTAACTATTTACTGTATGTTAACTAGGTTAACAAGAAGAAGACACATTATTGCTGGTGGTGTTTTGTGCTAAGTGCAAATGTCAACATCCTCACAATGGCAATACTAACATGCAGGGGGTATAATGTTCCAACCCAGTCTCACGGCATTTCGTGTTCACCAACACGATTTTTAATCTATTGATTCGTGTTCACCAACACGATTTGCCCCTTTTTTTCGTGTTGCACAGCACGATTTTAAAAGCAATGTATTTCTACTGGTAATGTGTTTCGTGCCTGCAGCACGTCTTTTTCTCCGGTCGGGTCGAGGAAGACCGGAAGCTGTGTGGTTCATAAAAACATGTTCTTACTCAATATCAAGCCACAGTTATTGCTTTTATTTGAAATCGTATAATTTCGGACTTTTGTTGCCGTCTGTGAGGAAATTAAATGGGGCTCAGAGCCTCAGGATACTGAAATCTGTATTTTTTAAATCTTTTTTTCCTTCTAATTTTTTATTCTTTTCAAAATAACACACTGTTTTAATGCATGCATTTCGAGCGATTACCCAAGATCCTCAGCTATGGTTTTAAGCTCGCTTATTGGATGTTTTAATGCATGCTGGGATTTGGTGTTTATATGATATGAAATCCGGAAAACATTTTAAAAGAATAAAATAATACTTAATTCCGAGTGTTCTTGCTTTTCTCTTTGAAAGTCATCACATAACGGCATTGTAATACACGGTTCGGCTGCATTGTATATTACAGATCTGCCATAGTTCTTTATTTATAGAGCCCTGATGAGAAGACCTTTGGAAAAACTGAGAAAATTCCGCCGAAACTGAATACTTGACGTGGATCATAAATATATTCAACAATTAAACAACATCTTCAATTTCTCTTCACACAATACGTCTCCTTGCAGTATCAACACTAATTCGGCTGACTTTTACATTTGATCTAATTCACAGATAGGTTATATTTACACCATAACGGTGCACAGCTGATATAAAGGACTGTAGTTTTTAAAGATATTACTGATTTTCTTTGAATGTAAGAATGTAAATACTGAGTCTGAAATAGTATAGCAATATGCTGTAAAATTATGTGAAAGCATGAATAAAACGTGTCCTACACTAATAATACAAAGTTATTATGGCTGTGTGTACCTTGTGTGCACCGCCTAGTGGTTAAAGCACGTTATTGAATTATTGTTTTTATGTGTTATAATATAACACATAAAAACAATAATGTACTCTTAATATTTTTTTCATCAAATATTATATGAATATTTGAATACAAATATGAAGAGTACATACTTTCATAGGGGGAAGTAGAAGGTCTGTGATAGAAATATAGAATATAAAAAATCAAGAAGATACTATAAGTGATCTCTACAATAAAACAGTTTAGTGCAGGATGTACAAAGATATTAATAGGAGGAGGTGCAAAACAGAAAAACGAATTAACCTTTATTTAAACATTAAATAACAGATTAAGGTCTTCTTTTAAATAAGAAAAAAACGTTGGGGGTATCAATCTACAGATAAATATTAAGCCTGACAAAATACTTAACGTCTAATATATTGCTTTCCTGCAATGTTAACTATGTTGAAGCACTTATTTTAACTGATATTATACATATGAATTATACTCTTATGTATGTAGATAGAATAAGAAATGTGCAGAATATGAATATGTTTAATGGTGGAGGTACACACATATTGATAGATGTCTTGTAATGCACTGTTGAGGAACCTGTTACCCAAGTGTTTCATTCATTGCATATCTAACACCGTAGTTGTGTATATGATATGTCAATAAACCTTTAAAATCTTGAAATCTTGAAAGGGATGTGCAAAATAGCCATAATATATAGTCTTTAATTAACTATTAGTAGAGAATAACGAGTAATGAATATACTTTATTACTCGTTTCCATTCATGTCAATTGCAGATACATGTTTAGTCTTCTCAAGCACCAACTATCAAATATCTCTCCTGATTGTTGGCACTTGACAATCACCTTACCTGAATTTTACTCAGGTCACGTGTAACTAAAGTCTGATTTAAGGGTTGTTTCTATTTCACATAATTAATCAGAATCTGCAAAGTAACTCAAATAAATGCAGTGGATAAAAATACCAGGTTAACCTCTGAATTGTCGTGGAGTAGAATTACAAAGTAACAATGAGCTGTCATGTGGGTATATATTAATGCTATATATTAATGCTGCGCATTATGGACACAAGCGATTTTCACCCATTTATTAATTATATGTTTTACATTTGATAACACCAATGTGTTTAATACTGGCAACTTCTAATTGTGGGAAAAACGAAAACGTTCAGTAGAGACGTCCCATAGAACATTACAATAGCCAGCATGTGTAGTTCTGGGGTGGCGTTCGATTCCAGTTTTGGATAGTCTGGCGTGGTTTCGTTCCATTTCACACAGCTGTTTGACGCTCTGCGTAACCTTACGGGGACTGTAGTCCTAAACGATAGCTGGGGATTATGGGTAGTGTAGTGTCTTCGGCCATCCTAAACTCAGAAATGTTGACAATCGCAATGATGCTCGAAATGTCCCTTATAGGCCTACGTCTGTTTCCGGTTATTTTTATTTTGAAATTCAGTTCCTGACGGACGCCAAAAAAGCCCGAGATTATGGAATTAAACCAATAAATAAAAGCAAGGATAATTGTGTGTTATTGGTGAGTAAATAACAGTGTGTTATTTTGAAAAGAATAACGAATTAGAAGGAAAAAAATATTTTAAAATACAGATTTCCGTATTCTGAGGCTCTGAGCCCCATTTATTGTCTGAGCCCCATTTATTTTCCTCACAGACGGCAACAAAAGTCCGAAATTATACGATTTAAAATAAAAGCAATAATTGTGGCTTGATATTGAGTAAGAACATGTTTTTATGAACCACACAGCTTCAGGTCTCCCACAACCCGACCGGAGAAAAAGAGGTGCTGCAGGCAGTAGAAATACATTGCTTTTAAAATCGTGCTGTGCAACACGAAAAAAAGGGGCAAATCGTGTTGGTGAACACGAATCAATAGATTCAAAATCGTGTTGGTGAACACGAAATACCATGAGACTGGGTTGAATGTTCACCATGTTAGTTCAGCTTGTCAGTGCCAACATTTGCTAATTAGCGCTTAACACAACAGCTGAGGCAGATGTGAATGTCTCTAAGTATTTAGTCATAAAAAAGTTGGAATAACAGATACATTGAAATACAGAAAGTTAGTAGATATTACATTTGAGGATCTGAAAATTGTGTTCAAAAGTGTATGCCAATCCATAAGCTAGATGTTGAGATATTTCAGTCTTGACCAAATTTGTGAACGAAAGATCAATATGACTGAGCATAGAGCCATACTGCTGATGCTAGCATGGCTGAAAACAAGCACACAATGTCATGTATAGAGAAAAAAAAAAAAAAGGTTTGGTGTGAGAGTCAAACAATGCCTTCATGGCTCTCTTCTCACCCCTCAACCCCCTCACCCCCATAAAATCCATACTAAAAAGGATTACGATTGTGCATCGACACAGAGAGGGACTTGCTTTATGATCTCCCCTTCCACATGTGTGTCACTTTGCAGAGTCGCAAACTATTTGGCAGGTGAACAGTTGGTGGGTTTGGCCTGCTTCTTTTATTCCACCAATTCCTTGCTCGTAAGTACGAGATGTTTATGGTTGAACTCCCTACTGTCATCAAAGTGGGGTTAACAACTATATGGGCTGCCAGAGGAGGGGAGTTCAAACGGCAACTTATACATACGCTTTACAACGTAACACTCACAAGGGGGTTTTCAGCACTTGCCACGGAGGGGACAATGACCCTCAAAGTGTTCAACTCTATAGAACATCTCTCTGTGTTTGTCTTACATCTCTTCTTTCTTGACCTTTTTTCTCTGTCTATTAACAAGCCAGAGAAAAATAACAACATATAGACCTAGTGTATGAGTCAAATGCAAAAAAAGTAATTGAGAAAGCCATTTTTTGTAATAGGATGCATTATTAGCTAGAAGTTCCAATGTAATTAAAACAACATTGCGAAAGCAGAGCATGTATATTTACAATATCTCAATCAGCTACTCTTCCTAATGAAAATACAGAATGGCTGATCAACACCAATGAATAGCAGCGGAGTAATCTTTTTCTTTGTTTGAGGAGACTTAATACAATGTAATCGCACTCGACAAACAATATCATACAAAACACAATGACATTGCTATATGTATTACTAAAAACAGGAACAGGATATTCCTGGAGAATCTTGATGCTAAAGACCAAAACTGTCATCACACTGACTAACTTAATATCACTACCAAATTTGTACTGGGACAAGAAAAGCAATTGTCCATTAAGATTCTGCTATATGTGATTCTAGATCAGGTTAAACTCTGAAAACTGAATTGCCCTATCAAGGAAAATATCTAAAACAATAATGGTTTAAATAATGGTGATTGAATGAACCCAATGTTAGCGGTGTTGTGCTGAAGTATACTCTTGCTGATACAACTATTGATCTAAGCTCCAATGGTCAATATTTACCTGCCTTCTGTACTAGAGACTTGACCAAAGTGCAAGGTCTCCAATGGGGTACCACGTTTCGACCAATTGTCTACATATAGTGAAAACTCATATTTCAGGTCTTGTTATGGAAATTTAAATTGGTTAAAAAGAAATGCAACTCAGCACAGGATAACAGACATTTTGAAACTTTAAACAAATAGTATTCCCATTGAGCCTAAAGACTGTTGTCTGCTGATCTCTGCAGTTCCCTGTTGCACATAGGAAAAAGGCCAAATCACTAATGCATTGACCCAGTCCATCCTAGCCTGTCTCAGTCGTGAGAACCACATTTATAGTCTGTGCAACCCCGGACCTTTTGGCTGAATCTTTTATTGGGATCTGGTCTGAAATACATGCATGCACACACAGACTCTCTCTCACACACACACACACACACACACACACACACACACACACACACACACACACACACACTCACACACACACACACACACACACACACACACACACACACACACACACACACACACACACACACACACACACACACACACACACACACACACACACACACACACACACACACACACACACACACACACACACACACACACACACACACAGAGAAGAAGAAGCAGCAGCATCCCTGGAGATATGCTGTTCTCTGTCTACTTTTAGAGACTTAGATTATCAGACAGAGCAGCAGTCCTCTACAATGGAACTATAAACAGCAAGAAGGGCCAGAAATGTACTCTATTTCAATTTGGTCAAAATACAAATTTGTATTGTACAGCTATTGTTAGTTGAATGATTACATTTCACCTGTAACGAGGGCCTCCAGATGCAAAGCTTCTATGGCCACTAGCTTGATTCCTCTCAAGAGTCAGTTTTCTTTTTGTATCAACTAATGAACTGCAACATCAATAAGAAACATTACAGGAGTTTATCAACTTGCTGTCTAGTTTCCTCACTCCAGATATTAAGATCTAGTATGTTAATGCAAGACTGAGAGAATAAGTGTGTATTTATCAAGCCCTTTGTTCTCTACTGCAGACTGCTAAAGAGGCTGGAATACCACTTGGGGTCCTACTGGGGTGGAACCGCTTCACTTAGGTTTACAATGCCAAGTGCTCTAATGGCGCATTTCCACTACAGCGTTTTTGGTTGCGTTTCCACTAGGCGTAGGTTCGGCTAGCGGGTACTTTTTCACAGTTTTCTGGCTCTCCAAAATCGAGGTTCTTTCCGGGCCAACAACCGGGCTGAGTATGTTAAACTATTGAGAGAATCGCTGGAAACTACAACAAGATGAACATATTTTACATTGATTTAATTGTAATACTCGTTTCAAAATGATGCCGAAGTAACAACATACTGATACCGGTTATTAAAAACCATGAATTAATGCTTTGACAAGTCTGCAGACAAGACGGCAGACGAAAACCCTTTAAAATGTGTGTTTTCTGAATGGAGATCGGCTAAGCTAACGCAGTATATGCTCTGTCCACACTCACAACAACGGCCTACAGACATAAATAAACCAGCGACAGTATTCACCATGACACAGACAGTCTGTGGTTTGTACTTGTTTAACTTTTGTCTAGTTTCTGAACAGGTATGAGGAGCTGTGAGCTTGAGTGCTAACAGCTAACGGCTGATGTTGGTTTTGTGTTTCGCATTGAAGATGACGTCGTGGCTCTGCCTACACTGCGTTACTATAGTTACTACCCCAGTTCCTAAACTGTAATGGAAACGCAGCATAAAGTGAGCCTGGCCTACCAAGGCCTAACTATACCGTACTAAGCCGTGCTAGGCCCTGCAGTGGAAATGCGCCATAACAGTAACGTTAAATCCTTTATATTTTGCTAACCTAACGCCTCTTGTCTTTGCTTCATATTTAACAACGTATACTTTATCATACAAATAGATAATCTCAGCACCAATACATCTGCTCTATATCAGCATACTGTTGTGGAGCTTGTTTGTTGTTCTATATCATGCTGAAACATTAGTAATAGGTAAGCTTGCTACGATACTGCACCCCACCATTCCTAAAAAGTATATTCAGTGCAATAACAGTATACTGTGTGCAAAATAAGAAAATGAACGATAACCAAAACATTGTTTTGGCATGCTTGGCATGGTCGTGTTTTGGGAATTTTCCTGGCTAATTGACGCATCAACATTATGCGTAATTCACAGACTTGACTTTTCCATTAATTAGTTATTCATTTGCTGATTTAGGCACAAATGCAACATACAGTGAATGAGCTAGGACTAATGATTCACAGCAGTTTGGAGGAAGGAACAGCTGTGCATGACTTGTCAACATGGCCAG